>NC_087523.1:14144168-14444168 GCF_963921805.1 Phalacrocorax carbo | reverse complement strand
TGCCTATGGATACAAGGCGTGTAGCTTGCATCACTAAACATTGGAGATGAAATAATTTTGATTACTTTTCAGCAGATCTGATTGTTGAAACAAACCCCTTTGGATCCATATATTGGACCATAAACCTCATTCTGTCTCTGGATTATTAATAGTGACACTCTGAGGCCTGAAAGCTAGACTAAATGAGGAGACTAGGTTAATTTCGGTAATGATTTTTAAAAACAGAACAGAAATTTACAAGATTACATAGTAATTTAGTCAAAACACAGTTTTTACAATCGTCTTAATGGTTTCTGTAATTCCCTTGACCAAATTGTCTCAGTTATTTTTATTCAGCACCACAGCTAGGCGAAGACACTGATCTTTCGTGTAATGAGTAAGAATTCAGTCTGGTTCTTGGTTTGCTTATTCCTATTATGGAACTAGTCATCAACTACATATTTAAATTTACCTTTATACAAAAAATCATAGGTAATTCTAAGAATTTCCAGATATTTTATTCTAGAGATACATAGGAATATTTTTTCTCAACAGCTGTATTACTGTGATTGTTCTCAAATATCAATATGTACTTCTCTGTAGTACAAAGTAGTTATAGGTGTCCCCATGACATTTTTAATTCTCAAAAGACAGGTTAGCAAAAAAATTCCAGTTCTGCTCCTGCTTCACTGAAAACTCTCTTCTGGATCCTGTGCTGCTCTGCAGAGAAATGTAACACTATAAATAAAACTGCCTTCTGAACAGTGTGCATGGGTATGGAGAGAACAGGATCTCGTGTTGATTTGTGATGATCTAATGTCCTAATTTCCACATCAACTAGTAATTAGGATCAAACCATAATGTTCTGACACCGCATTAAAAAATCCCCAACAAGCCGACCACCAAGTCCAGCGCAGCTTGCTTCTGCGTGTGACTAGGGTAAGCGCAACTTCTGACGCAGCACATCTATGCTAAGGGCTTGCACTTGTATAGTTACTTCACTGAATCTAATCCTGCTCCCAAAGCTCAACAAAATGTAGCCAGAAAGACCACTTGGTGTGTTAATGATTACTTTGTCCTGTAAATAGTCAGGGGCTTCTGTGGGTTTTGGGGGTTTCCGTGTTGTTGTGGGGGTTTTTCTAAACTTTATTTAGGCATAAAAAATAGGCTATGGAGAAGAATGGACCTTTTTGAAATTTAAATGAACTTCAGTGGGGTGAGAAGGGGACAAAATTGAATCATGACACTTACGTGAGTTCAGGTTTGCTCAACCATAATTAAAATATGCTAATTGGTTTGCATTAGTTTTGGATGTAAGGCAGAAACTGCACATCTTTTCCACACTATTTGTAATGTAGTGATGCCAATAATGTATGTATTTAATTCAGCTTTCAGTTGGATCTAACCCAAGGCCGTGCTGGAGAACAATTAGAGGAAGGACTTGTATGAATAAACTAGATTGCTGTTAACGTTTCTATTATTACTTTCTGAAAGGTTTGCAATTACTTCATCTCCTTCATTCAAGCTACCTCTGTAAAGGTCAGGAAAAGTGTTTCTGGAGGGGAGGGAGGTTGTCTTTTGGGTTTTTTTTGGACAGGAATTTCATCTTGATGACAAATGGTCTTTGCTGATAGGAGAGGGGAAAAAAAGAATTAATGGTTCAGTTGGGGATGAACAAATACTACTAGGAAGAAAATCAGAACTTGTACAGTTTAGGTGCCATGTATTATCTGAATAGAACTTCAATGATTGCTTTGGTGCAGTTAATGCTAAATTCCATGCTTAAGTTTCTGAAGCCTTCAGTGGGAAATTTTGGGTACACCGGCCTTCATTCAGCACTTACTACTGCATTCTCTCTGAGCCTGTAGATTTTTTGATTTGTTAGGCAATGTTTTTTACGTCCATTAATACAGTTCTAGAATCCTATGGATTTGATCCCATTTGTCTTGTGTCATTTTTTTTTGTAAGGCAAGGTATATTCACCATTGTTCTTCCACTGGCTGGTGTCCTTGTCAATAAAATACGACAAATGCCAACTAGATCTGGGACACTTGCCTTTAAGTTCCACACTGAATTATGCTGCCCCTGTTCATTTACTTAAAGTAACAGCAGTTTCATAATGGTAGCTTTTTATATATATTTGACGTTGACAGACTAGATGAGGTGCCAGACTGAGATTACTCTCTTAAGCATTTTTGTGGGGTTTTGTGTTTTTTGTTTTGTTTTGGTGGGGGGTGGGTGGGCAGGGAATGGTGGCGTTTTTGTCGTGGTTTTTTGTTGGTTGTTGTTTGATGTTGGGGTTTTTTGTTTTTTGTGTTTTTTTTGGGTGGGGGTGGGGGCAGGGAAATCAATTTTCCTGATACTATGGAAGGGTTTATGCTCTTGTCCCCTGTTGACAATATAGAATGGAAATTGAAATTAAGGCAATTTCTCACACTCAAAGTCACATATCCAGTCACAGTTCCTAAGGCCAAAGGGCCAGTCCCAGCAAACTTACATTTCAAAGAGTAGTTTTGAATGTTTACCCAAGTGTGGAGCTGGGTTTGAATTGGCCAATTGATGGAGCTATGGAGCTACTTTGTGAAGCTGTGTAGTCCCTGAGAAGATATTTTTTAGACCAGGGTTTTCAAACAACCTGAGGTTTTCCATGTTCTGCTCTAAACAGTGTGAATGTTACTTCCCTGCTATTGCTATAAAAATGTCTAATCTAAGCAAATTGCTTAGGCTTCCTTTTAGTCAGTAAAATCTTCTAGGAAGTGATCAGTCCCTTTTCAAGATATGTGAAACACGTTACCTTTAGAAATGGCCATTTGTCTTCATAGACTACAGAAGAGAAACTAGGTGACCATCTTTGACTAAACTTTAAGGTAAGTAGAGTGGGTGCTCTCCTATGTGACATGGGCATCTACCTTAAGTGTGTCTGTGATATTGAATGTTGGTTTAAATGTTTATCTTTTGTTTCATTGTTAGAATGACTCCAACATTTTGACAAGTTCCATGGTAGTAAAGCACTGTATCATAGATTTTAGGGAGATAATGTTATATAGTTTCAGACTTTGCTTGCGGGTTTTTGTGCTCTTTCAACTCAAATTGCAGTTTAGGACAAACCTGCTAAAGAATAATAAGTAGACTTACCTTATATTTGGATGATCCTTAAAGGCTGAAAAAGTGCTTTTCATGTTAAGTATAAGGTTATTACTTGACTTGAGGCTTTAAAATACCTTCCTGTTAGATGAAGTTCAAGGGTGTAATATGTTTTGCAAAATTGCTATTTTATTGAATTTCACATAAAGATAGAATGGAAGAATTCTGTTGTTGAGTAATGCTAAAATATGGATTTTTGTTTTCTTCCAGCTGTGAGTGCTTGTAAAATACTATACACTATATATACACTCTAAGTGTCACATCTGCTGAAAGATGGTCTAAGGTGCTAGGATTGTTACTTTTGGTCTTCCAAACAGGCATGACCTGAGAATAAAACATTCAGAATTTGTTGTGTAAATGACCTTGTTTTATTAAATAACTTCCATTTATCATTATTTATTATTTTATTTAACCATAAAAGCATGAGCTACTTACCCAAATAACTTACAAACTCAATATTATTGCAGATCTTTGCAGCATCCCATAGCTCTAGATTAAAAGAACACAAAGATGAAGTATGGAATTAAAACCATAGAGTATGTATCACTCCCATGCCTTGTGTGGCTTTCAGAAGTTATGTATTATCTCCAAGAATTTTCGTGAATATGTAGGCTTCTAAGGCAGAGAACTGAGCATTCACAAGTGGGAAAAAACCAACATGGTGTAGATGTCCCTGTGCTACTGGATTCCACCAAAAGTTACCAGACAAGATCATCTGTTGGTCTGATGTACTTGGTGTGTGTCGATTTATGCTGACAGCCTGACTTCTGAAGTAAAGTATTAGCTCAAAATCCAGTGTTGTGACCTACATGCTCACACTTTAGAGTGGTGTAAAACTAAATCATATAAGAATATGCCTTTAGCACTCTTGCATTATGATATGATCCCATCCATCTTCTGAGCTCCACTCCTGTGTTTACTGCAGGGAGTACACACTGACTCAGAAGATGTCCTGAGTACCTCCTTATCTTTTTTGTGGTGTCATGAGAAACAAGAGAAATAACAAAACAGGAAACCAAAGTCTTTCACACAGCTTAAACTGCGTACTTTTCTCTCCTTTGCATCCTTCAGAAAACGAAATATCAATTCCAATTTTTGATGTATAAATTTCAAGTCATTCCCAGGAAGGGTAAAGGCCTTCCTGACATCATTTCTGTGTTGCTAGAGGCCCACATCATCACGTATATTTAACTTCATTTAGTAATTTAGATAGACTTGAGAGTTTACCTAACAGGATTAACCGGCTGGTGAGACTGATAGAGGCACCTGAGGCAGCTTGCTGTGTTCCTACAGCATAACTTTTGCAACCTCATTTTTCTGTGTAAGAGACACAATTCTGAGAATTTTACATCTGTGCATGTTTTTTTCAGGACAAGTATTATGGATATATTGTGAATACAGACCCTAACGTAGCATCCTCTTTGAGTTCTCATGAAGATAAACTTATCTTGTCAGTTATCTGCAGACAGATGTAGGGATTAACCACTTTATCTAATCAGACGACTTGGTTAGGTTCTTAAATTAAGCTTTGCAGTTGTACCTGTCTCTTCATGCTGAAGTCTGTGTTGTTGCAACTTTATTAATGGCATCAAAGTTAGCCAGATTGAATCTAGTCTGGATGTCTGTACACATTGCAAACAGATCCATTTGCAAAGTGATTGCCCTAAATTACAGCAGTCTCTTAGAGTTCTTTGTGTCCTATTCTGCAGTTGCACACCATGTGAATTTTTCAAGGCTCTCACTCGTTCATTGTCTCTCTTTCTAGCTCATTAGTGTAAGAGCAATTCAAAGCTGGTGGCTGACTTTCGATGTTCTAAATTATCCTTGGGAGAATCTAGAGAGTTAGATTTCCCTTGGATAAAGTTGACCTTTGTGAACTTACTCTCTTTGCATAAAATTTGGCAAAATATATTCAGTATCAATTTAAACTGCACTTAACTTCCACAGAAGTAGCTGACTTATTTAACGTTCATCTATGAAGCTGTACTTGCAAGGAGTTTATTTCAGTTTAAAAGACACAATCTTTCCAAGAATTCCGATGTCCTTCGTTTCAACTAGACGACTTCTAGTAATTTTTAACAATTGAATCAACCTTAACTAGAATCAGCCCACATTGTTGTACATTTGGCAGCAAAATCTCTCTATTGTTTTTCTGGAGCTTTTCAAATAAGGACAGTTCACCTTTAGTCTTGCACAGAAAAAGGAATGTATTAGGAAAGGTTATTTATTAAAATAAACAATTGTCATGTATCATTTAAGAGCTGGGGTGAAGTCACTTTGGACATGTATAGTACCTATGACTTTAGAGACTGTTCACTTTTACCTTCTTTTGATCAATTTATTGCCTGAAGGACCAAAGTCACTTTGTGACTCAGTTACACAAGGAAGAGACCACCTCAGCTGCTCACTGCTGAGCTTTTCTCTCAGACTTGCTATGTTAAATTCCTTTATAGCCTCTCCTGAACAAGGATATCATAAAATGATTAAATGGTTGTAATTCTACCCCCCAACCTAAATCACTTTTTGAACCATATTGGAGAGCAATTCCATGTAAATGCTGGTACAGGCAGTGGGTGGTAACCTCTACTGAGGGCAGCACTATATCAAGATGAAGGTAGAAACCTCCCTACCCTTGCTGTTTTCTAGGTAGGATAGCCCACAGATTTAATTTATAAGCACTTGAATTTGAATGACTGTATAATAGATATTTATAAACACATTTATTGTGCTTACATATTTGGGAGCAGTATTGGTTGTATTATATTCTCCTGTTTTATTCATGCCGGTATGCATAAAATGGGTTAGAAAACATTGAATTATTCCCTTTAAAATTTAATTTTCAAAGCATTTTTTTAAAGAAGGTGGTGTACAGGTATGTTTTGACAATTGCTGGGGAGGGAAAGAGTTGAATTTATGAATACTGGAAATCATTGTAAAGTCAAAGGAAAACTATCGTTATTCCTTAACTGAGAGACTGAGTGCTTGGCAAAAGAGCAGGTGTCTAGGGCAAGCATCAGATGATCAATATAGATGCACTGAGCTCAGTTGGCTGCTATAAACATAAGCAAATAAAATAGAAAAGCATTTATTGTTCATCTAAAATGGGAGCTTCTAATTTCAAGCAGTTCATGTTTGCTTAACTTGGAAATACAGAAACAATGTTTAATAACCTGAAACTTTACAAAGACAGAGATGGACAGTCTATGGATCCAGCAGATAATCCAAGGGAATCTATGAATCCTTGAAAATTTGGAGCTATGGGAACTGTGAAATGTCCCAAGTTAATTTTCCTTTTCTCATTTGGAAGATTCTTTGGGACCACCTTTTGTATCTGGGCAGCGCATCGTTTAGTTCTGGATGTTTTTGTCTGTGCATCCTCCTTGATGTTGCTGAAACCATGTGTAACTTGCGGGTACAAACTAAACAAAATTATCCCTTTTCTTATTTCTAATGTTAGTTTGAATTCATAATGGATAAGTGTTCTTTGTGGAACTTAAATTGTGGAAAAAAAAGTACATGATTTATTCAGCCATCAGAATAGTCTGGCTCCTCAAAATAAAACAAAAGTCCTTTGTTTATACAGAAAGACTTGAGTAGCTGTTTAAATGAAAGCTTGTGATTAGAGGTAGTGCTGTACTTCAGTAAAATAAACGTAATCTCTGACGCTCTTCTTGTACATGACAGCCAATAAACTCAAAGGACTTCCTGAAAATTATGGAACTAAGCTTTGCAGAACTCTGCTGAAATAGTGTATGTACCTGCATAAAAGGCTGTGTAGTCTCTGGCAGGTCTCTTATTCTTATCCCTGGAGCTTTGTAGTTTCACACCAAAATTTAGAGTAGCCTATTTCAAACTCAGGATAGAGGAATAACCTTTCCCAGAAACTTTTCCCTTAATATGTAGGGATTGATCAAGAAAACTGCAGGGTAATGCTCTGCATATTGTAGTACATCTTAACAACACAAAATACTTAAAGGAATACAATCAGACTTAGATGAACAAAACCTGCTATTGAAAAGGAGTGAAGGCTAGCTGAAGAAATGTCTGTAAATATTTGGATTCTCTCACCTCTTCTACCTTAAAATTATGACTAGTCTTCTGTTCTCCAGTTATTTGTTATTTGCTCTTATATTGATTTATTTAGTCTCCCATCTCTATCTAGTGCTAGAAAGAGGGGTTTTTTAACCTTTTGTATTTGGTGTGGAGGGCCTCGAAGACGATGGATGAAACAGATAAGAAATAAGTATTGATTTATCATTGTGTTTTCTGGCACTCCCTGAAAACATATTACATTATTCTGAGGTAATAATAAATTAGTAATAAGATTTTAATAATCCATTAATACATGCAATAAATGACAATTTAATGAGCTGAATATTGTTGCCTATAATAGCACATGCAGCATTGCTTTTGGCCAACATTGAATACTCCCTGGAATTCATCTTGTTGGTAGAGTAGTGAAAATGGTATTGACTATACTGAGTAAATCTTACTGCATAACAATCGGCAACCATCCTACCTAAAAATAAACCAGAAAAAAAAAATGAACACAATTAATTTTCTTCTTTCCTCTTGTTATTAGAATCTTCAGTAAAATATGATAGTAGGTAGGTTGGAAAATAGACCTTGGAAAGCTTTTGAGAAGCTGGGACACTTGTGCTTGTGCAAATAGGGTAGAAAATACTGCACTCTGGTGAGGTAGAGTTTTCTGATGTCAAGAAATAGAAGGCAAAGGAAAATCAAGTTCTGTTCATTTTCAAGACTTTACAAGTAAATTCCTCTCACTCAAGATGATTTAGACATTCAGCTCTCAGGCAAACACCCTAACATTCAGGCTTTCAGTTACTTCTTCTCCATTCCTTTTGAAATGTCCAGCATTCAGAAGACAATTTAAAATGTATTGGATATAAAAGTAGAACTGTTCATTTGAGGCAGTTTCTACATTTCACAAAATCTATTTGCTTTCTTCTGTAAGACTGCTTCTTCTTCTGTAAAACTGCTTCTTTCTTATTTAGAAAAAATACTGATGTCTATTGTTCTAAAACTGATGTTTTATCACTCACTAAGCATCTGTAGATTGTGATTTAATTATTAGAAATAACAGATACTTTGAAGAATCTCAGATTTTTAATTAAGTTGTTATGATTCCTTTTTGACGTGCAGCATTTCACTAATTTGAAATTATAATTTTATGTATCTTAACTTTTGACACTCTTATTAGAGGAACTCCAAACTTTGTGATACTATCATGTGGTAAGCATCTATAAAACTGAATGCTGCCAATCTGAATTTCAGTAAAAGATCCTTATGCTTCTCTATACTGTTCTGTTAAATTGTAACTTCAGATGTTGTAACCAGAAATCTTTTCCTCCTGTTCTTTGTCTGTTTAAAAGAATTACTAGATCTACATCTTGAACATTTC
This sequence comes from Phalacrocorax carbo, assembly GCF_963921805.1. Taxonomy (NCBI): domain Eukaryota; kingdom Metazoa; phylum Chordata; class Aves; order Suliformes; family Phalacrocoracidae; genus Phalacrocorax; species Phalacrocorax carbo. The sequence goes on along the minus strand of NC_087523.1, from coordinate 14,435,623 downwards.
CTGTTCGGCCCCAGTGAGTTCTGTCATTATTCCAGCACTGAATGAGGTCTTGGAACTAAAGCATTCTGACACTTTGCCCTGCTCTTTTGCATAGCTATTTCATGTCGTCACAGAACGTGTTTCGAACTATCGCACTGCAGTACGCTTAATGCTTTTTTCCCCCCAAAACCACATATGTTTTTGTTGAGGTGACACTTTAGTATACGATCAATTAAATGTGTGAAAGCTGTTTATAACTTCACAGGGATTTATTAGGAGATGGAATACCAGTGAGACATGCTTGATTTTCCTTATTTAGTGCAAGATCTTTGTCAAGCACATTTTACAAGTATTTGATGTTTCAACTTGGCTGGAAGCAAATCAGAAACATATTCGTGTAGTTAAGGACCATGTTTTATTCCACCCATTATTTATTCCTGTGGAAATCTGAGTAGACTGATAGCTAAGTACAATTCTTTTGTTCAAGGTGATAGTTACTGAAGTCCTCCTTCCTCTAGTAATATACAGATTATGAAGTTACTGTCCCTCTGGTGTTGTTTCCTGAGCTGAGGTGCTGCAATTACACTAGACTTGACCTTAGCCAAAAGTAAAATGTGCTTACTTATGAGCATCTTCACTGGACATTCATCCTGCTGTAGGTGCTGTTGTGCTTTTCTAGATGGCTTAGAAAAGGATATACCTTCCGTGTTCTGCGAACAGTGTTCTTCCTTCTCATCTTCCAGAAACCTTTTGTTTCACAGAGTTTAATGACCTCCCCCCAAGTGGAGGTGCAGACATTATTTTTGATAGGTCATTTTGGTGACTGGTTTACAGAATGTATTCACAAGTATCATCAGAAGTGAAGGTGGACTGTAGTGTGGTGGTGGGAAATGGTGACTAGGGACTGGATGTTAAGACAGTCTTGTTGTCAAAGCAGTGACCCTATAGCTCAGTGCTAAAAAGTTGAGTCCTGAAATCTTTCATAGTAGGATTATTAACACTGTAATGTGTTTTAAATGGCTGCAAAGCTAACATATTTATTCTACCATTTCAGTGTTGGTAAATTTAAGTCAGGGGCATGAGGGATTTACTGAAATGTCATAAAATCCATTCTCTTTAGGAAATAAAATTTTTCCAAGTAAAGTGATAAAAAACACTTTCCAAGTAATTGGTGTCATTCTGATTTTTAATAGTTATCTAATTTCAAAAAAATAGTTGCTTAGAAATCCTAGTTGTGTATATGGTGGTGGACCTGAACACACTCGTATTTGCTGGACATTAGCGCAGTTGTCAGCTCAGTCTGTAGTCCCGGTGGGGGTCATACTTCCTTTCCTGAGGGTGCTTTTGATGTTGATGAATGCACATGTAAGTGCTGTCCATTAACAGGGTTATTAGTGTAGCCAACACGCTTCCAACAGAATACCACCAGCAGTTGTTAAAGGACATCGCAGAGGTTTATGCATCCTCTCCTTGCTCCAAATGAGCTTTTTGCAACTGTCAGATGGCCATTACACCTTTCTGAACTCAGCTGTGTATGTGTGCATACGTGTATACCTTTGTGAGAAACAGAGATTGATCAGTTAAGGAAGAACTGCACAGGACAGAGAGACATCCACTCCTACAGCACCACCTGCCCTGCCAAATTAGTAATTTGGCTGACTAAGCAAAGTGTTACAATTTTAAGGAAGCAAGGACAAACATTAGCCTGGATACAAATGAAATAACTCTATGCTCTGAAAATATTTATTGCCAATAATACCTGATTATGCTAACTGACTCTTTGATATCTGCTAAAACAAAACATCATAGACTAAGTTAGGAATAAAATATACTTTCTAAGGTCTTCTTGGATTTTGCTTTGAGGGCAAGGTGAGACCAAAATAAGAATACAACAACTCAGTGGCTGCCTTGGCACATCTGTGATGTGATTGAATTCAGAATCTGGGATAAAGTATAGAAAGGGGGCAGAATGCATGGGAAAGCCATTTTACTAACAGCTCTGCTTGGAGGGAGATGTTTTACCCTGACTTTCCCCTGCCCCAGATAACAGCATTTTAATATTACATTGTTTTCATATGGGTGCATTTCTGTTTCCGAGTGGTGTCTGGCGAAACGATTTACAGTGTAAATACAAGAGAACCTGAATTAAAACCTTTTGACACAAACCAGCAAGAGATAAAAGACTAAATGCAGGGATGTGACTGAAACTCAAGGGACGCTTTTTTTTTTCAGAGAGTCAGACTTAATTTCCTGGGTTTTGTTGGCCTTCCTAAAAACCCAAAATATTTAGGATTTGGGAATTATCCAGTAGAATTCAAGTCTGTAGAGTGCCTGCGCTGCCAGTGATGAGCTCTGTGAGCTACTCCACCACCACTGAAGTCAAGAGCAAGGAATACATTACACCTGATACACCACTTGCAAAAAATTGCTTTGGGTTTAGGTATTGGCTTTTTGTTCCCAGATTAAGTAACAGATCAGGCCTTCCTTTTCCTCTTGCTGCCCTTTTTCTCTTGCCGTCCTTTCCCTGTCTTCTGATTTGACACAATGGGTGGCTGGGGCCTTTAGCAATGTTGGCCTGTTTCAGAAAATTAATTTACCTTAAGGTCTTTTGAATCTGCTTGAGATAAAGAACTAATTGATCTGAACATGGCAGGCAAGTATAATGTTAAGGAAAATGGTAAATTTGTGTTTAGGAGTATTGGCTTTTCTGTCTCTTATTGCAACGCATTCCTAATTTACATTTTTAAAAATTGTGAGTTAGTGCTTTGGATTGATAGCCTATACATATGCAAATCTATTTCAATTGCTTCATGACAATTTACACTTGGAATTCATATGGGATTTGCTGTAGGTGAAATTCAATAGAACTAATTGATATTTTTTCTTCATAAGATTAACTCCCCTCTTTTCAAGAGTGTTAAATACTATGACTGCTCTCCTATTAACACCAGGCTGTGGACTTTACCTTGATAGTAAATAAAAGCAGCATAATGTATTTAAAAATACAAAGGGTATGATTTCTAAGTTGACTACATTAAAATGGTAGATGTTTTGTTTATCCAGGCACCTTCTGGGTTTCTGAAGAACTTTAAAGAATAATCAAAAGGCTATTATCAGTTTATACAACTGAAATAACAGAAATTAATTTTTATAATAGTCTTTAGTCCAGCTATGTTCCCTTAAATAAAATCTATTGGATGAGACACTGGAAGCTTTCAAAGCCTTTCCTATTCAGCAGACCATTGTAGCCCAGACTCAGCAAAGTATATCAATCTGTGAACAAAAATAGGCCTCTGTTTAAGTCTTTTACTAGATGAGAAAATACTTCAACATATGTAGTAGTTTAAAGTGCTGGCAAACTGAAAAATTGTAAAGCATCTGGTTTGAAAGAGCCTGAATGAAAACTCTCTATCTATGCAATGGCAGAGCTGTGAGGAATTAAGAATCTGTACCCTTATGAATTTCTTATCTGATTTTTAGCTGCATAAGTGGAACATGCAAACATTTTCTGCCCACTGGGATGTTTGTAATCCGATTTCTAATAATCAGAAAAAAATGTAAGCTGCCTATTTTGAATGTCCTGTTGATAAGCATTTCCAGAGGATGATTCAACACATACACTGCGCTTATGAGAAGTTTCTCTGTGCTATGCCATTGAAATTGTTTTAAAATGTTTTTGTGTCTGCCAATGTACTCCTGCAAATGCCATAACATACATCATGTAAGAAATTATTACTTTTTTCCATTTTCTCTGCCTAACTTATAATGTGTTCAAAGCTGCGTACAGTTATAATACAATAGGAGAAGAATTACTTTAGTACAAATGGTCTTTTCTGTACCTTTACTGCAGTCAGCTGTCCACCATTTCCCTAAGTTCTTTAGTTTATTGAACGGTTGACAAAAATGATGTGCTTTATGTTTGAGAGAAACAGGAAAAAAAAGACTTACCTGATCTTTGCCAATAATTCTCCCTTTTACAAAAACTCTTCAGAGACTCAGGATTTATGATTATTTAAAATTGCCTTTTCTTTATGGCTCATTCAATAACATATTTCCATGTTTATGCAAAACACATGAAATGCAAAATTGTGATGGATGCAGCCTTATAACTGAGTCAAATAACCGGCATTTAGAGCTATCTCCTGTGTGTTGGTAAAACTTTATCATCAAGTTTTGATATAAAATTCAAAACATTGAAAATCATTTCCTTGAGGGGGAAAAAAAAGTGTCTGTATTATTCTTGTCAGTTCAGTTTGTTAGGGACATAATTATCACAACTGCTCATCTCTTGAAATGGTAAGGCCTGATTTGAAAGGAACTTTTCTAAATAACTGCAAATACAAACCTGATCCATAATACCTAAATTTTATCAGGAAGAAAACTAAAGGATGAAGTGTCTTCTAAATTGTCACACTGAAATTTTGGATTTACTACTTTGCTCTTTGGAAAGAGCAGGACACTTGGCTGTATTATCAGAGGTGGCTGAGCAGGTGCCTACTGATCCGGAATTACTGTTCCAGCTGAGGAGCTGTGCCGTGCACTCGGCTGGAAGGCCATGGGGAAGGAGCTGGCAGACAGAATAAAGGCAAAGATGGATAAACTTTTCAGAATCTTAGCAGGGAGACTGTGACGTAGGAGATGGGGGGAAGTACAGAATGGATTTGAAGGGACACAGCAATAGAAGAATGTCATTAATCTAAGATGACAGAGGAGAGGAGAGCTGTATGGGGCAAGCTGAAAAACAGCCTGAACAGATGATGATTTTTCTAGCTGTTTGAGGAGGAGGCAGATTTTTCCAGAAAATGCATGAATTTCTGGAAAGGACCTGGAAGGTCTGGAACCACTTACCTGTCCAAGTTTCCCAATTAATACAGAATAAACTATGTGTAGTTGTCCATCTCCTTTACCTCTCTTCCCATGTTACTAAGTTAAGAATTCTTTGTCAACAGCTTGGAAATCTCCTTGTATGAGAAGGGAGAAAATCCCTCTGAATCCTCTGTTATCTCAGCATTTTGATTACGAAGTCTTATGTTTAAGAAGCACTGGTTTTTAAAAGGTTCATCTTATATGTATAATAATACAGTAATGCTATTTACTACTTAAAATGAGTGACTTGGAAGGATGCCACAACACATTTGTCTGTAAGTTGTTTTAAATATATTCCAATACTCTGACTTACTATATAAAAAACTAATACAAATTAAAAGTAAAAAAAAAAAAGGATTGTTGCTTTGAAAATTCAAATTACACCCTTATTTAGAAAAAACAACAGCAACAGAACAGTATTCTTAAGCCTGTAATTATCAATATAGATGTTCCTATTCAATTTTAAATCTACTTTAAAATATTTTTGAGTAATTTATGACTTTACAATTGAAACAGTCATGCCTAACTAGCTTATATGCAACAGAACACTTAAGCAGCAAATCTGGATACATCAGTCATTATTATCAGTTTGTGTCCTAATAATAGTACCTTAATAAGTAGCTCTATGCTAATAAAAAGAATTTACAGAAAAGAGATACAGCACTTCTTTTAGCAGTTATATATTCATTATCAAGTCAAAGTTTTTCAGCCTCACTGAATAAGGGTAAGAAAGTCGCCAAGGAAAATATGGCAAATTAGCTGAAATTGCAGCATCAGGTAAAACAATAGTAAAAAGTACACTAAGGTCAATAAAATATCTGTGATGAGGTAGGTCTCAGTTCTTTTGTCTTCTTCAGGTTTTCTACAGTCATGACTTTTTCTTCCTTTTGGCTATTCTTTTTTTTTTCATGGCAATCCTACAAGGATGAAATGAAACCAAGTAAAATTCCCTTCTTTGTCCTCAATATCAGGAGGATAAGAGGCTTCCTCCAAACACTGCACAATACAGTTTTCGGTAGATGATAAAGTGCTGTACTCTATAGCAGTAAGAATTCATGGGACGCTGCAATCAAAAGACAGTATGAACTTGATCAGAAATGAAGGAAAAGGGACTGTGATTCAGTGGTGAGTTTTTTTCTTTTTTTTTGGTTGGAAGAGTTAAGGAGCAAGTCACACTGTTAGCATCAAGAGCTGCAGTGGTCTCCCTGAATAAGTGTCTTGGATAAAAAAGTGTTCAGTACTCCATTTCCAACAAAGAATAGAGCTGGATAGCAAAAGAGACAGAGAGCCCCTTACCCTGCCTCGTATTTTAACAGTGCTGATAAATGCAGCTCACAAAGTTCACTGCTTCTATTTCTCTTGGTGCCCAAAGAACTAAGAATTTGATCTTTGATTCAGTTGCTGCCATCAGCAGCTTTTGTGTTTTTGGTACCATGAGAAGGACCATTTAGGGCATGAAAGTCTGAGAGACTTGGGACAATCAACACCAAGGCCAGCAGCCTGCAGTATGATGCAGCCTTTGTCACTTACGTAGACTAAAAGTCTAATATTAATCTGATCTAAATTGCAGTCTGCTTATGCCTTCTGCTTGTTTTTCCTGTCGTGTTTTGAATTATTACATTCAGATACTGGAAAAATTAGGCTAAATAGCAGGCTGTTCACAGAAGTGAAATATATAGAAAGAGCACAGGATAGTACAAGGTTGAGGAGATAACAGAACTAAGGAAAATCTTTAGCTTTCTAGCTGGCAAATTTAAATTCTTTCATCCTGAGTTGGACCAGGCATGAAAATACCTTTTCCAAGGATATCACCTGATTGTGCATCTTAGTAATAAACTGAAAGTAGACATCAGATTGATTTCATAATTTGTTTTTCTTTAGTATGTTTTTAAAGGTGTGCATTGATTTCTAACTTCAGTTTGCTTTGTCTTGAACAACACACTTGTAGAAATGATGCAGTTACTCTTTTCCTGTATCTGCCTCAAATGATGCTGGAAACTATCTCTATCCTAAACCGAATCGTCGGGACAGGTATAAAACTTAAACATGCAACTTCAAATATAGGACAGTTCGATCTAATGAAGTGTAATCCTATGGCTAAAGAGTTTAGGACTGTGCTTCTATGGAATAAACTTGGTTTCTATCTGCTGAGACCCTCTGGACGCACTGCGTGTCCTCATCTATCCTTGAGAATCATGTTCCCTTTTGTTTTCTCTTAGGACTTCTGACTTCATAGAATTATAGAATGTCCTGAGTTGAAAGGGACCCACAAAGATCCTGTCCCTGCGTAAGACAACCCTGAAATTTACACCATGTGTCTGAGGGCGATGTCCAAATGCTTCTTGAATATCGCCAGGCTGGTGCCGTGATGCCTCCCTGGGGAGCCTGTTCCAGGGCTCCACCACCCTTGGGGTCAGGAACCTTCTCCTAATACCCAACCTGAACCTCCCCTGGCACATCTCCCTGCCATTCCCTCGGGTCCTGTCATTGGTCACCAGAGAGAAGAGATCAGTGCCTGCCCCTCCTCCTCCCCTTGTGAGGAAGCCGCAGACCGCGATGAGGGCTGCCCTCGGCCTCCTCTGCTCCAGGCTGAACAAACCAAGTGACTTTAGCCACTCCTCGTACTATTTCCCCTCTAAACCCTTCATCAACTTCATGGCCCTCCTCTGGACACTCTCCAGTAGCTTTATACCCTCAATGTCCTGTGGCACCCAACACTGCCCACAGCACTCGAGGTGAGGCCGCCCCAGCGCGGGGCAGAGCGGGACAATCCCCTCCCTCACCCGGCCGCGATGCAGGGCTCGATGCCCCCCAGGGCATGGCTGGCCCTCTGGGCTGCCAGGGCACGCTGTTGGCTCGTGTTCACCTTGCCGTCGACCAGAACCCCCAGGTCCCTCCCTGCAGAGCTGCTCTCCAGCCCCTCGTTCCCCAGCCTGTCTGTGCATCCAGGCTTGCCGTGCCCCAGGTGCAAAATCTGGCACTTGCCCTTGTTAAACTTCATATCGTTGGTGATTGCCCAGATTGTCTAGATTGCAGGGCTTCTCTGCCCTCGAGAGTGTCAACAGCAGCTCCTGGTTTTGTGCCATCAGCAAACTTAATTAGCATTCCTTCAAGTCCTGCATCCAAGTCATTTATGAAGACATTAAAGAGTGCCGGCCCCAAGATGGATCCCTGTGAAACCCTTCTAGTGACTGTCCGCCAGCCTGACGTAACCCCATTTACTATGACCCTTTGAGCCCAACCCATCAGCCAATTGCTCACCCGTTGCATTGTGTGTTTATCCAGCCGTGTGCTGGACATTTTGTCCAGGAGGATACTGTGAGAGACAGTATGGAAAGCTTTACTGAAATCCAAAAAGATTACATTGACTGGCTTGGGTTGGTACACCTAGTTGGTAAACGGAAATGGTACACCATATCCTTCTGCTAGAGGATCATACCTTACTGCTAAAGGCATATTACTGGGAAGTGGGAGATAGGGACTAGAATTCTTGGACCTGCAGAAAGAAATTTAAGACAAGTTTTTTGGGGTAAATGTTACTGGAAGGTTATCGTAACGGCACTTATGTTTGTCAATGGAAGTGATTATGAATCATAACCAAGTTCTATATCATTCTGCTACTTTACATGTATCACAGAAATAATGATGAATTTCATGACATATCAAATACTTTGTCTTTATCAAAGCCATGCCAAAAAATAACGCAACTCTTTGTAAGTTATGAAAACTTTTTATTTGATGTCAATATACATCTACATCTTAAATCTTTGCCATGACCACCATTCTCTCTGCTTGTCTAAGTTGATATTTTCAGGACTGAAGGAAACAGATATATGTAATAAACCAAATTTTATAATGTTCTATGTATTGTTCTGTGCTGGCTGTACTTCAGGGTATGAGAGATGACAGTCCTGAAATCTGTATATGCTTGTCTTATCTCTTTCAGAAAGTGCCAGATAACCTTACTTTTGACAAAACCAAGATCAGAGCTAGTTAATCTTTGCTTATTTTTTTTAAACTTTTTTTGGATATCATCCATCTGCATATAGATGCTGTTGATTTATCTCTCTGACTGTTCTTGAATGTAAATAAAAATGCCCTCATTAATGTAACTGCAACTGGCAATATCTGTGGAGCCGAGCTTTTCAGAATGTGAAGGACTTTTAGTGTAAACATTCCAAGTATATATATACACACACACATAAATAGAAACATCAGATTTGTATGTGACAATTTCTTAAGTTCTCTCAATGTTATGACATAACACAAGGAATTTGATTTTACATACACAAAAATGTAGGAGGACATTGACAAAAGACTTCTTATTTTTTGCCAGGGGCAAAGCAGTATCAACAATAAGCTACTTAGTGTATGCAGGAGAGCAAAAATAACATCAGGATTATTGTTGAGCATTATTCATGTTTATGAATCATATTGTGCAAAAAGGTTCCTATACAGAATTTTACACAACCTACATTTTAAACAAGTTGTAAAGCACAGAAACATGCCTAGTCTGGAAATATTCTTCTTAGAGGAAGATTCCTCATTTTTTCAATTTCTGATATAACAGCTCATCAGAGCAGAACATCAGGTAATTAAAATACATTAAATTTGACTCTCCAAGCACTTGGTTTTGCTAAACAGTGGCGTGAATGTAAAGCTGAATAATGGAGCAATCTGTGAACCTTGCACAGTATTACACGGTTTTGCATAGTTGGGCTTGTACATCTCAGCTATGACATAGCATCATCTCATTATGAACCGATAAAGGTGATTTGACATCTTGACTTTTGCAAGAACTGTAAAATAAAGTCATGTATGAGGACTGGTGATTGAAATATTATTTATTATAATAATCCTTTTAGAAAGCTGGGTGTGTAATGCAAGTACTGACTAGCAAAAGCTAAGGTTTGCGACTTGTACGTATCCAGTACCTCCAGTTGGCTCCGCCTTCCTTGGAAGGGGAGGAAAGGGTGTGAGAATCCTTTTCAATGCAAATTTCTCTCTCTCTCTCTCTCTCTCTCATTTTCTCTCTTTTTCTTTCTTTCTCTCTCTTTCTTTTTAAGGATTCACATAGGCCATGGAAAAACTGAGATTTCAAAATGGTCTCTTTTTTTGTTGTGATGAATAGGCCTCCTTGCTTTTGTGTAAAGGGAAGGTCTACCTGTATGGTTAATGTATCATTGCACTTTAGACGTGAGAGGCCCTGGGCCAAGATTATTCATTAGTGGTTTTAGACTAAAGGTGAAACTCAGTTTGCTTCCTTCCTCCAAGTTGGTCTGAGGCATGTGTAAAAACAGGGATAGCTTGGTTTGATTCGGGGAGAGCTGTTCTGAGCAGCAGTAGTTTTAGATAAATTGATGAAAGTATTGTGTACAAAGTCTGAATATTTTTTTGGTCTGTACATATGAACTGGATTCCATTATTTCATTACAAAACATATTTCAAAATTACCCATCTTCACTATTGCTGTTTTCTCATATTGGTGCAAAATCAAACAGCTCTAAGAGGTGTGGGAGAAAGCATTACCACAGCTTTATGGTCATAACTTTATCTAGTCTCAGGGACTATTCCATTGCAGCCAACTGCTATTTTTGTTTTTTTTTGGTGGGGTGGGCGGGTGTGTGTCTCCTTTATAAAAAAAATACCATCCTTCTTGCCTTGTTATTTTGAAAATATTAAAAGTAATTTGTGTGTAGACACTGAAATTTACTTTGTGTTCTCTATGCAGAAAACAGTGGAAAAATACTTTTGTAAGTAAATTAAAAGCTACAAGTTATATTATGACAGGTATACCTATTCCCCAATGGAGCTGTGCCTATGAACAGGTCACTCCATAACCTCGTGTTACATCTGGATGCTTTTGATCTTGCCACCTAACCTTGTAATATCTTTCACCTCTCTTGACAATGGTAACTGGAAGTATTTCACAAGCTGGGCTTCTTTTCTGTTCAGTGTTCAGTTTCTGTGTGTATGCTCTAATGAATACTGCTCCACAGCATGTCAAAGTAAACATTTTCAATGTGTGATCACTCCATTCGCTTGAATTCTTCTGTACCACTTGACAAGAACATGAGCACAGTACATATGATTAAGCCTTAATATCTTTCTGAATACGTAACTATTTCAGGCAAGTACACAACTTGCTTTTCAATGAGGAGTTCTTTCTCGTTGCACTTTCTTTCCTGTCTTCTGTGGAGTCCTAGACTAACCTTTCTTCCTTCCTTTTTAAGATGTTTTTCCATATCAGTAAGAATCTGTTTTCTCTGTTAAGACTAGCTTGCCTGCCCTATTTTTGAAAGCTTCAGCAATAAAATATGAATCAGTTTTTGTAGGTAAAAAGCAGAAGGTATATCTGCATAAGTAAAAACTGTCGGGCTTTTTTCACAAAATATGTCTCAGTATATGTGTGCCCTTGCCATTGCGCGTTTTTTGAGCAGGTTTCTTCTCAGTAGAAGCTGTGATTTCTGTGTGTGACCTGTAATGTATTTGAATGCTTTTCTGTGTTTGCATTTCAACTTTATTTAATTTTAGTGGTGGTTTCACATGCTGAGTCCTAAGTTAGCAAATGTCATATGGCCTTATCCTACTGTGACAGCCCTCACTGCTCACATGGTCTTTAATGTGGTTTGGAACAATATAAGCTTTCCAGAAGTAAATATATATGAGGGACTTAGAGTGGTCAAGAGCAGTGGAAAAGTGGTAGATGCTTATAAATAAGGATATGAAAAGTAGTAGTAAGGTGAAAGAATGATGGGGGAGGGAGGAAGGAAGAAAGGGGAGACTTAGGAAGTCATGAAAAAAAATCACATCACGTGATCATTTTCTCCTTGCCAAGGGTTCTAAACCTAGAGTGTTAAAATCCTTCTAGCCATACCAAGTGCCTGATAATTGTCGTTGATAAAAAATGAATGGCTGAATTGTATGCTGCCACGACTAAACCGTACCATTTAAATTTGAATTCTTTTCCTTGCGTGTGCTACAGAAACAAAAGGATCACCTCCCTAACCAACTTCGATAAAGCACTAGCAGTTCAGAGTACAAAGGCTCTGTTCAGACCACAGAGATGGGAATCATTTGTTGCAGAGTGTAACGGTATGTACGTCTTAGTGAGGAAGAACAACCGCAGCTACCTGCTGGGTTTCATGTTTCAGTGTAGATTTGAACTCTGGTTCATATTCAGCAGATGGCTTGCTGCTTCCAGGGGGATTGTTGCTTGCTGAATAGTTTTGCATTAAATTCTCCCACTTTCAGAGATTAAATCCAAAATTAAAAGCAAACTTTTGAGTCCCAGCCATACTCTGCAGTCCTAAGTGTTGTTTTTAGCTATATGCTGGCAAACAATAGGGCTGACAGACCACATATGTCAAATCCTGACTTTATAATCTGTATCAGTGTTGTGTAAAATTTATCAAGCCTGCAGGAAATAAAAATGCAGGTTTTTAGTTTGTATGCTTGCCATGCTTTCATATCTGGGGTGAGCAGTCAGGCACCTGAGCTGTGTACTTGCTCCTAGAGGCTTACATGTATGGCAGGTCAAAAAGCCACTCTGTCACAGTTAATGCTGTAGGTGATTTCCGTAAATGTAAAAGATTCGTTTTGGTAGACATACTAAGTCGAAGTAATGAAAACTAATTTCATGTTTATTACAGGTTTTTATGCTAAAATGCACCTTTGACACTTGCAGCAAAATTATGACAGGTGGTTTAAATGGTTGAGTAATTATGTACAAATATTTTTGACAACTGCCATTTAATTTCACTGCAAAAAGTGTTCAGATACATCAAGAAGTATAATCCTTCAAAAGAAGCTTGTTGCAGTTGCAAGAAAGGATAGGATACCCTTTGTAATTGAGGTGTCGCCTGGGATCACAAAAGGTCTGTTTGGTCTTTTTTCCTGGCTCTGCATCTGCCTTGAGAGTGACCTTTTGGGAATGTTCTGTAGTCCTTGAGCCACAGTACCTCACTTAAGGCTGCATGCAGTAAGTATCCTGTATGCAGCTGTGGAATTTTTATAGCATCCAAAATGCAGCTCATGTGGTCATAGGGTGCAGGTCCAAGATTTCACAACTGAAAATTAGGCTCGGAGTGCAGAGCAGCAAGAGGAATCGCAGGGAGCTGAGAGCAATGATTCATCGCTCCTGCCTTTCTCTCTTCCTTTCCTCAACTGCTGCAATTCCATTAATTTTGTTCTTGTGCTCTGCTCTGTCAGGCCATGGATGTCACTATTTTACCATGCTCCGTATTCAGGGGCATATCGACATTCAGTCTCCAGTAGCGTTGAACCTAAATGAAGAGTCCAGAAATTCATGCCAAGTCTTCATGATACTCGCTGTAGTTCTGTCTGTAGAAGAGTTGTGTAACCAATGTAACTGCTGCTGCTTGCTGAGAAACTAGTTTCTCATCCTTAGCAACTTTTTTGCAATATATAGTTGAGAAGCTGATTACATGAAGCTAATTACTGTTTTAAAACAGGCATAGTGGGATGTTTTCCAAGGTAAGCAACAATTTGCATATATGAAGATTATCTAATTATTTAGTGATTTTTGAATTGCAAGTGTTAAAAGCTGATACAGAAATAGTAACAATTCTTTGTGTGCACAGTAATTTACAACAGCTTTTTTACTTACTGTGCTAACTTATGATGTGCTGTAGTACTTCTACAGTATTTTGGATTCAGGATTGCACTACTAATATGGAGCTTCTTTTGCAATATCCCATATGGTTTCTGCCCTCACATGAGTTCACCTGCATTTCTTTTAAGATCTGAGAATTGGTGTGTTACTTCCCAAAAGGATGTGAGACCTATCTTCCTTCAGATGTTGGGGTTTTTTACAGCAATGCATGTATTAAAAGGTTGGACTGGACTGATTTGCCTTTCCCACAGCAGTTAAAATCCAGCATCCCCTACCATTTAAAACACCTGTGAACAGGGCTGAGACACTGATATCTGTTAATGTATTCAGCACTGTATTAAAGAACGTGTTAAGGTAAAGCAGGCTCTAATATGTGTAGCAGTGTAACAGGTGGCATCATTTCTGTGCTGCTGGGAACAACTGCTGCCAGTGTGATGCTCCCTCACTTTGCCCTAGAACAGATCTGTGTGGAGTTCAGGACAAAAATAGAGGCAACTCCTGTCTGCTGGACCCAAGCACAGATACTATTTAGAGGTGTATAGGCCATATGTTATTCCTGCCAGAAAGTATTATCCTTTCTGTGAGTATTCTTCCTTCCAAACCTCATTTTGTTAGTTTTCCCTGACCCTCAAAATAGTAGGAAGGAAGGAAATGTTTTTTTTCTGCAAAACAAAAACGTGTGTTTTTCTTTTAGGGCCTTTTCAGCAAGCATTGAAGAACACTGTTTGAGGCTGGGGGAGATAAGCTTGCTGAATGTTAGATCTGCAAACTGACTCTTTTCTTCAAAGGTCCAAGCCAATGTTGTGCTGTTTTCCTTTGAGGGCAGTGAATGGGGAGGAGGAAAAGAGGAGGGGTTAAAAATATTGTAAAATCATGCTTGACTGATTCCAAAATGGGGAAAAATGTTACTGTTTTGCGATTGGATGCATATTTATGCTGTGTCTGTGATTAAACTATTTCTTAATGCCACACTAATAACTACAAGTAAGTACTTTGTGTATATTTTTCAAACACTAACATACATTTATTCAGGACCAAAATTAGGAATATACAGATGCAAAATAGTAATGAGGAAGACAATGAATGTTGATATATTTTACTATAATTTCTTATTGGATTTATGTATATTTATTACTTTGGGTTATGATTTTTTACCTTCAAAAGACTTCTGCTTTGGCCTGCGTTAAGACAAATCATACAAGTTTGAAGCTTATTAAATCTAATAATAATGTAGCATGCAGTACTTGCAGAAGTTTTTCTAGTGTGTTATCATTGTTTAGCTCTTTTTAATGATCAGAATGATGAATCTTCCTCATTATAGAGAAAACCTATTTGTCTCTACATCAAATAATAAAGAAATGCACGGCTTTCCCATCTGGTTCTGCCACCAGCCATCACCACCACCACCCTATGTTTCAAATGTAAGAAAAAGTTCCCTCGGTACCTTAAAATGTGTTGCATGAGGAGGAATGGCCCCCTGGTTCTTGTGGTTTTAGCTGGGATAGAGTTAATTTTCTTCACTGTAGCTGGTACTGTGCTGTGCTTTGAATTTAGTATGAGAATAACGTTGATACCACAGTGATGTTTTAGTTGTTGCTGAGCAGAGCTGACACTAGTCAAGGACTTTTCCAGCTTCCCATGCTCTGCCAGGGGCACAAGAAGCCGGGAGAGGAGGGGGCACAGCCAAGAGAGCTGATCCAAACTGGCCAAAGGGACAATCCATATCATGTAATGTCATGCTTGGTATATTAACTGGGGGGAGTTGGCTGGGGGAAGCAGTGATTGCAGCTCAGGGACTGGTGGTGTTGATTGGTGGGTGGTGAGCAGTTTCATGACTTTTGGTTTTTTTCCTGGGTTTCACCTCCATATCTCTCTCTCTCATTATCTTCATATTATTATTATATTTTTATTTTATTTTATTTTATTTTATTTATTTTATTTTATTTTAGTTATTAAACTGTTCTTATCTCAACCCACAAGTTTTTTTACTTTGGCCCATCTGATTCTCTCCCCCATCCTACTGGGGTGGGGCAGTGAGCGAGCAGCTGTGTTACGCTCAGTTGCTGACTGGGGCTAAGCCACGACACTAGCTCATCTACTCACAGCTAATAATTCGATTGCTTTTCTTGGATTTGGGAGGCACAACTTTGAATTTGACTCCTCAGTCAGAAGAGGGACATATAGCAGTGTTTGCATTGAAGAGAACCCTCTTCAGTGAGGGGCAGGCTTTGGCAGAGGGGTAGACCTTGTGCTGTTTTCAGTGTGGAACGAAACTGTGTTCCCAAAACTCAAATCCTATCATGAAAAGAACCTCCTCATCCAGAAGGCCTTACTGCGTTAAAAAATGGAGAAGAAGATGTAGTTTTCTGTTGTAGCACAACCTTAACTGTGCTCTAGTACCAACAGCCAGTGTAGGCAGATTGCCGTATTATCTGGCAATGTCTCAATAATGACATTTTCTGGTCTTCCAGTATGAAGCCTCAGGACAAAAACCTGGAAATGAGCTTCATTCATACTATGTTTTTTAAACACTTTAAGGACCTATATACTGAGGCTGAAGAGCAACTAGCTGTAAAGATGGGGAAATAAATCAATATAATTGTTTTCTCTTATTGAATTTTTCCTTAGGAGCTTAACAGAAGGATGTAAGCCAAACTACATGTCTACTATTATTAAAGTAATTTACTATCTTAAGAGCTAAAAGGTCTTTCACTGTAACTTTCTCATAGCTTGGTCACTGACAAAGCAAATTAGCCATCTTTTCCTTAATGTTGCTAAGGTAAGTTGTCTTGCTTTCCTTTGTTCTTTTTTTTTTTTTATTCCTCCTTTCCCCAGGTGAGGCTCCTTGCATAGTTGCATATCTTAAGTTTCAACTTCTGCTGTTTCTACTGCTACGCTGGGAAACTTGCCAGTGCACATAAATCAAGGTTATGTCTTTGCTTGTTTCCTCATGCTGAACTCCCACAAAAGTTTTGCAATGCAAAAGCTATAAAATGTTCTAATTTCATGCTTTGTTTTTAATAAGTTGGAAAACAGAAGCTTTAGCCTGGGTCTTCTCTATTTAATATTAAAGGTGCTACTGCTGGCGTTGATAAAATTGTGGAGAATCCAGTCAGTTGAATGTGAAAGGAGGAGAGAGATATCTTTGTCTTACTGTGTGTCCCATAAAATCATGAGTCATATTGGCTGTAGTGCCGTCCTTCTGTAGAGGTATGGGGACAGAGGAATCCATGCAGTGGAAGATTGCCCTGATACTGCCTCTGCTTTCCTTCAGTTCATCTCTTTTGGGACGGAATCCTTGCAGAATGCTAGTGGCAGTTTCAGGCGTGATTCTTCCATGTCTTCCCTCATTTGCCCTGTTCATCTTGCCGCTAAAGAAAAGGGCTGGAGCAGCATTGGAATGGAGATAGGTGTTTATATTACTCCCTTGCTATCATGAGTCATTTATTCTAGTACACATTTGTTTCCTATTCTACCCTGAGGGGGAAGGAAAGATAAATGCTCTACTTGCCTCAGAAAACTAAAATGGAAAAAGTCTCACTTACATTTCCTCATTCTTTTCTGCCAGTGTGCCACCAGCTTGTGGCAGAGAGGATGAGCAGAAACATTTAGTTTTCTCACTAGTCTAATGGAAAGAGACATGAAATAGCCACTTGACTAATAATTTATGGCCAAAAGCAAATTCATTGACCTTGCTAGGTGAGGCTTAAAGAGCCTGAACTGCTACATATACATGGTTTGGTGTATCTGCCTCTTCCTGGAGCTTGTTTTCCTATGGCATTTTGAAACAGTATATAGCAATGTACTATTAATTTCTATCTTTATCGGCATTGCCTAAATTAAAAAAAAAAACACCTGACTTGCACATTACCCATAGTTGTAAGAAGTTAACAATTACTGGAATTGGTTCTGGCTCATTTAATAGATTGTTCATCTCAAAAGTTGAGACATCCTTTCTATTCCAAAAGATTTTTTCTTAAGAAAAAGAATTCTCTAAGCAGTGTTTGGCTGTTGGCAAAGATATTGCTTTGCTATTACTACCTTTACCCACTGAGGTTTGCTGCATCTGTTTTAGCTAAAATCACATTTATATTAGTGGTCTATCAGTCATGCTTCTCCCCTGCACCCTCAGAAATGGAAATATGATTTCAAATAGTTTTGAAATAGTCTACACTAACTGCAGTTATTTAATCAAATTATATAAAATCCAAGGATTACCACACTGTCAGGATATACCATAAATAGGGTAGGTCCAAAGTTTTTTAGGTGTTTCAACAATTTGCAGTGAGTGGGCCGAGAGCTGTTTTCAGACACAACACACCAGCAATATTCTAACTGAGTTAATACATAGTACCATGAAGCAACTGATGGCAGTTTTGTCTCATCTTTGTTGGTGTAAGAGGCAGCAACAAAGGAGAACTGTGTCTTGCCTATACAGGAAAGTAAAATGGCCTTATAGTTTGAAGAACAGGAAATATTCCTGCTATAGAATAGCTCTCCTTAGGTGAGCTGTGTGTGTGGCAAGACAGGCTTAGCCAACAAACCCAGAACTAAGGATCCCTGGAGTCTGTCCTGCAATAAAGGAGACCACAGAAGACAGCTTCCACAAGGGCTATGTTTATGGCTGTGCACATTCAACATGGTTCCGTATGAGAAAGGTGGGAAGGTCTGAAAGAAGGAAACTCCATTACTTAAAAAGGATGTACTTTTAGAATAATCTTAGGATTAAAACAATGGGAATGCTGTCAGTGAAGACAGAGTTGGTTCAGTGACAACTTGCAAAGACGGTACACAGAAAGAGACTAATGGCTTTTGACAAGGATATTTAAGTAAATAAGTTCTTACACTGATTTTATTCACCTTTTAGATGTGTGCCTGATGTGCTTGGAATCCAGACAGCAGGAAAGCAGGCCTGTAGCCTTCTGATGCTTATCCTTTTGAATAGGTGAGAGGGAAAACTAATGGTCTGACTTCTCTTAAGCAGGAGTCAATATTGCTTTTGTCTGGATTATGCATGAAAACCTCTATTTTATGAGTTACTAATGTTATAAGCAGTATGTTATCCATATTTGCTTCAGATATTTACATCCTTCTAATAATTATGTTAATTTCATGTGTTGTATACAGTGTAGCTGATACCTGTCTACCTATGCTTCATCTATTTAATGAATGAAATGGCCCTTACCTTGAATTGTGAGCTGATCACAGAGCTGAATTTGAAATGCTCATGGATACTTCATCGTAGCTAATCTTTATACATGGAAAGCTATTAGCACTGCTGAATAATAGTTCAGAAGTGAGGTCTTTCATTTTATCAATATCCGTAACAGACTTTGCTGCTGCAGTAAAGCATTCTAATTTTACTATAGGAATCTTTTACAAGTTAATTTTATGAAAATGCTATTAACTGGGAGTGCTTGAAAGAATTTAGAGATGTTCTATTTTTCTTGTTAAACTCTGGAAACTACCTTTTTAATGCTGCATTAAAAGCAATTTGTGCTACTTAGTATCTGCAGTTTGCTCTATTTTTGTAGAAGTTTCATAGTCCCAGAACATTTTCACAATTTTAAGTGCTTTCAAAGCTATTAATGAAGAGCACTTTATTACATCTAGGCATTATTAAAGCTAGATTAGAGCTAGAGTTGTAGACTAAACAAAAATTACAAAGTTTATATTGTGAAATAAACCCCAAAGGATAAAAATAATTATCCTACTGTATGAATTGCATATTTTCAAAGGTAAAAATAGATATCTTAAATTGTCAATATTACGTGTTCCCTGAAATGACATATGTACTTACTATATAAGCAAGTGTTAAACAGAAATGGTTGTTTTAAACTGTTGGAAGCAGTACCTTGATATGCTGTCTTTAATCTGCACAATTCTCATCTCAAAGTATTTAGAAATATTTAATCTAGTGCTTATTAATGATCCTCTCTTTTGAGGATTTGGTCTCTTTGTTACCATTATTTGAGGCTTTTGGAGGGTATATATGTCTGTTGTCTTCATCTTACTCACTATTTTGATTAACTCTAGTGTCTTCTTTCTCATCTTTTCATCTTTAAATGAAATATCCTTCTTGTTGCATTAAGAAGGGCTGGAGAAATGATGCAACTTCTTTATGTCAAATATTGTAAAAAATAAGATATACCCTTTTTCAGACTAGCTACAGTATTTTAAATTATTTATCCCATGGGTTTATTTTTCTCACAGCTTCCTTGCAGGGGAAAGGGGAAACAATAACAAGAATAAAAAAACTGTTAAGGATGCAACACTCATATTATTATCAGTTTTAGAAAGCCTACCTTGGTAGAAAGGAAACATTATTTTCCTCGCATAAACCTTTCCTGATTGTTAGTAACTAGAACATAATACATTTGATATGCTTTATATAAGGAAATTTCAGATTATGTTCTCAATATTTTCACTTCCTTCTACCTCCCAGTGACATACAGGCACTCTGATTTGCCTGTCTTTGAAGGATCTTCTGCTACTCTCTTGGAATAGTAAATCCAATACAGCTGTTCAAAAACCCACAGAAAATTTAATGAGAAGCAGAGTGCAAAATATTTTGATTAACACTCCAATTCTCTGCCTCAGTGCCACAGTGCCACCAGACCTGATTTAGCACAAGCCGAGAAATCCACTGTCAACCATTGACTTGAAAGATATGGATTTAACCCTAAATGCTTCTGGTGATTCACCTTCTCAAATTTGAAATGCACTTGGCTGTCAGTGCTGTGTGTAACAAAAATACTCAGATTTGACTGCAAAAGATCCCATTTATTTCCTGCAAATATTCTTTCCTTTCCTTTCCTTACTATTCCCCAGGTGTAATAAAGGATCTGAGATCAGTATTTGTATTTTCATTATGGAAGAAATAGTTATGCTGGAGGGAAAACATTGTACTCCCCTTCTCTCTCCCCCGTCAGTCCACAAACACCTGAATACGAGCCTCAGAGGAATTACCTAGAGACGTGATGTATCTAACTCTCATAGCTGAGGCTTCTTCCTCTCACTGTGTTTCATTTCTCTCTAAAGGCAGTTGGTGTCTGTAGCAAACCTGTATGGAATTCAATGATGAGATTCAGTGAGATACGTCTGGAGTTTCCCATGGCTCCAGCCATGGGAAATGTGAAGAAATGGGTTTAGTAAGAAAGGAAGAAAAGTGCCAGCCTTGAGTTGTTCTGTAGATACTCTGAGTATCTGGTCAGTTTTTAAACTTTATACTCGGAATGTTTCAAAGGGACAGAAGCTCCGCAGTATGTGTAGAAACAAAAGCCTCTCTCCCTGGTGCTTCGGAAGAGGGCATCTCTGGAGTATGTCCTCTTTTTTCCCTCAGTTTGGTGTGGAGCAATACCCAGCTCTATCAAGAATATATTCAGGTCACTTAGTAAAGAGTCGAATCCTTTCCCAGGTTCTACATGATTAAAGTACAAGGTAATGGGAATCTTTTCCCATTATTCCCTCTCTCTTTAATGGGAGTAGTGTTTTTCAATTTTCTTTTTATAAATATTAAGGGTCTTTAACAACCATGGTGGGAATATAGACTTGTAGGATTTGACACTGGTGTTTGATTCAGTTTGACCAAAATAGACCATGTATCTGTTCCTGAAATAGTGGAATTCTTTCCCTTGGTTGCTGTCAGCTACAAATCAAACATCCCCTCTCTCTTGTATTTTGTTTCAGTAAGCATTTAAAAAATCTTATTGTTTTCATTAATAAGGATTTGTATCATTGAAATTCCATGCTTGCTAAGGAAGGATTAAAGAGATTATTAAACTTGATAATCTATATGAAATGGAATAAATAAAAACCACAATCTTTTATCAGAGCTAGAAAAATAGAGTATCGTTTACATGTTTTTTAAAAGCAAGATACCATGTTCACTGTTAAAATAAAATGAAAACACATTTTCATGAGATTGTTGTAAGACAGGTATCATTTAAACAATGAGCAACTTCACTGAACCCCATGATAGTCAGGGATCTCTGAAACTGCCAGATGACATGTCTTCCAAGTCCATCTATGAATGACACCTACCAGCTTATATTTTAATGTTTGCTTTGTAGATCATTGCATGGAACAGTTGCTATGTTAGGTTAAGCTATTTCGAGTTCTAGAAATCAGTTTTTGTCAAATGGTGAAGGTAAATCCTGAGGCCATAGCAAATATCTTCTTCACAGTGACACTTGTCATATTAGGTCTTTGTCTAAGAGTAGTATGGAGAACTTGTGTGTAAGTATGTAAGACTACAGCTTTGGCTATTGGTGTGGGTCCAAGTCTGCATCTGTTCAAATTGGGGAGGGTTCTTCTGCTGTTCAATGGAGTTTGAAGTGAATTTTAAAGCTCTCTAATCACTGCCTAGTTTAAAGTATATTTTGGAAGATATAAATATAAGATAAAAAGTGTGTTTTATAAAATATATAGATACGCCAACTACTTAATCTGTTACATATCATATAACATATGTCAATGTAACTACTAGGTACAAGAGGAACAGTCTTCAATTATAGTATGAAGGAGATTAGTGTAGTTATTTGATCAGGAAAACAGAATACTCAATACAATTTAGGCTTTGCATAAGGAGAATATTTTCATCTGTTCTATAGTACAGTAATGTTTTTCTGCTGACGTCCCAGAGCTGGACTTGTAAAAGACTGCTGAACAACGGTAAGTGGCACTTACAGAAGCATGGGTTACTTCACAGTACATACTTGTTTCGTTATCAGTTACGCAAAAGTACTAAATGCTTCAGAATGTGGAGCAGATTTATTCAGAACAATTCCATGGCTTGTGTTTCTTTTGTGTAATTGAGCTTTGTATAAAGTTGGGAAAAACATTGGAAATAGTTCTTCATTTTATTCAGTAGTTTATTTCTATTCTATAATACTGCAAGGATGAACAGTTTTCAGGAACTGGATTTTACTGCTTTCTATGAAGATAAACTTATTAATAATGTCTTTCTATGTTGAGTTAGAGTGCAGTTTTTCAGTGAACTTCCATCTAGTCACAGATACTTAAGAATGAAAGGGATGCCAAAGGGAAGAAATAATTCTTAATTTTAAAAAAATTTGAACTAGTAATTGAAGAAAATATTTTTTTTGACTGTGTTGTCAGCTGCATTCACAGCTAGTTCAGTAATCCTCACCTGTTAAGAGAGGAGGTCTGTGTCAGAATATTCACTCTCCTATATTTTGAAGAATCAAAATAGGGAGTGTTTGTGTATAAAGTGTGTCAATTCGCAAAAACCTTGTTTGGTGCCTTTAGAACCCAGACTGAGGCACACTCTGGTTTTGTTTGACCTAGATGTCCACCAAATGCTGTGGTGTTTAGCATGCTAAATTGGTGGCATGGAAATCTAGGATTATTTGATTCAAAACCTAAAATTAGTGCAATAAATTAATCCTTGGCATAATGTTATATTACACTTGCCAGGTCTCATGAGTTAAAATGTGGTGTGTGAGGGAGGAAATCTTCACTTTCAGTAAGTGATGACAGTGACAACTTTTCCAAATATATCTGCCTATTTTTATTTCTTTTTAGTCAAGATCAGTGTTGTTGGCTTATTTTTTATTTCCTTTTACTATTAATAATCTAATTAGTCATGCTAACTCTACACAGTGTTTTGTTGTGTTTGGTGTTTTTAATTTTTATTTTTATTTAATACCAAGATTGAATACAAATGCCTTTGAAGTATGATGTAACACCATTCACACTAAAGGAATGGAAGGTCAGAATCAAAGGAGAAGTTTTTTGATCAAAGGGCCAGCTTCTTTGTCACTTTTGCTAAGTTTGAGATGCTGCATATACAACCTCAATTTCCATGGAAAAGCTTCAATTTTAAAATTATTTTTGCTGATATGCCAAATCCTGTTTTTCGTTACTTTCTCCACTGTTTCAAGATAATTTCTGCATCTTTCTCTGAGTTGCACTAAAGGTGTACCAAGTTTATCCATGTTTCCGTCTTTTCTTGAAATATAAACTGCTGTGCACAGCAAGGAGATATTAATAGTGTGTTATTTGAGAAGTGAGTGGTAGGATGAATAAAAATCCAATTACTTTATTGCAGAACAGTTATTTCAGTTGTTGTGTTGCCAAGTCTTTTCCAGGTTGATGTTACAGATATTTTTTTTTCGATTTGGAAAGTTTGCCGTCCTGAATATTTCCAATCTTGTTGTGCCTAAGACAGTGTTTCTGTTGTGTTATTAAATGCACAAGTCACCTTGCATGTATCTTCTCTGCTGATGACATTATTGCATTAAGGGTCCGAGATCTGTAGAACTGATCCACAACATGCCTGTTATACTGTAAGTGTGCAAGGGCGTTCCTGCCCTACGTAACCGTACAGATACGAATGGGAATAGTGGCCTTCTTTAGTCTCGTGGTTGGGCAAAATGTCACAAAAACATAAAACAAATTGTCCCAGAAAAGAATCTGACCTACAAGTAAAGTTCACAGTTTATGATATCTCGATGATGCAGAACTACTCAAGATGTCAATGGTCTAGCATATAGTAACTCTGCCAGTGGTGACTCTGTAAGAAAGCCATTTTTCTTGACTAGTCAGATTTCTGACACTTTTAAAATAGCTACCAGCAGGACACAACTTTGCTGTCTTTGCTTTATTGTTTGGAATCAGTCAGCTGAATTAAAAACAACCAAGTGTATCAAAGTAAATGAGGAGCAACAAAGATTATAACTGACAGGGTTTTTTTTCTATGCGTCTTACTATGTTTCTTAATCTTCTTTTCTGGATTATTGTGATCTATTCAAGGGATGGAGAATCAGTATTTGTTCAAAGTAGAACAGAAATTCTGTTACTTTTATTACTAGACAGAATCGAGTGGGGGAAACTGTAATTTATTTGCCTTTTTTATTAAGCTTGTAGATGTAGAACTGATGTTTGCAACAGTTACAATATGGCATCTGGGCTTAAAATGCTAACAGACAATAATTAAAATAATAATTCTCAGTACATATCGCAAGTCTTGTGGTTCATGCTGACATGTATTCCTCCTGCCCTGGGCTTCAAACTGGTGCCTAGTAGGGGAGAAGCAGCAAGTCTTTGGCAGAAGCCAGGTCCTGTAGTTGCAGTCAACAGTAAACCACACTTGCCTTTGATCAAGTTGGGATTTTGGCTGTTGTGTCTGGCAACTGAATATTTGAGAGATGCTTCAGCATGCTGTTAGTCATTGGCTTAGCTGCTTAGCAAACACAGATATTTATGATCTCAGTCCTTTGTGCTCTACCCTCCGTAGTGGCTTTTGGTTGAGTACAGAATCTGATTTAAAATCTCTGACCATATGCTCAAAGTTACCTATGGGACTGGCACTAGTGAACAGATCCAATTGCTGTGTGCCAGACCTGTCCAGTGACAGCAGATTTTCACTGTAAAGATGAGACTGCTAAGTGACTTTGATTTTTCCTAAGTATGGGATACAAAATTTTTACAGGAATTTGGTTTACTTAGTAAGTAACGTAAGACAAGTATGCATGAGACTTTCTGTAGTTTTTTCTTTTTTAAACCCTTGAAAAATACACTTAGATATAGCATTTTCCCAAGTATTTTGTATCTGTTGGTGCAGAGATATCCACTATTGATGTTTCCTCTTCCTTAATTTACTTGAAGTACTAAAATAGATTTTAAAAGCAGTTTTTCAAACAATTATATTTTTTCTTCTAAGAAAAAAAAATCAAAAAGAGAGAAAGAAGATATTCCATAAGGGTTTTAGAATAGCAAGGAGACTTCTTATTTTTGGGAGGAAAGTTCTGAACCCATCTATACTTAGAATAAAATGTGCAGGTTTTCTTTACATTGTCTTTACCTCAAACCATATGGAGGATGTGACCAATGAAGCCTTTCTCTGAGCCAGAATTAGGTAATATTTAATAGAATATGGATGGGGAAAATGTTGCCAACAAAAAGAGCCATTACGCACCTTCCTGGTCAAGCGTTTGGGCTTGTTTTGTTCCTGTTACTATAGACAAAACAGCAGTAACATTTAATAGGAAAGGAATAGCAAATTGGGAAAGGGGAGGGTCTCCATAGCCAACTTTGCAAAGCTGATGTATGCCTGCAGATCTTTGGATCATTTTAGTTGTGAAAGTCAGCCTGAAGCACCAAGAAATAGCTATGAAAATCTCTCTGATTTTTGACAAGACTACAGTGTTTTGGCTGAAGCAGTAGTAAGACTAAGACTACTGATATAAGTGTATGGTTTGCCCTCTTTTTATTTTAGTGGTAAATGAGGTTGTGATGAGGTGACTGACACTTCTTATACCTGTTGTACATGAAAATGCAAGAACACATTTTTAAGCAGTGTTAAAGGATATTAAAGCCTTTTCTTTAAACACTATGCAAGATTGACTACGTATACACAGATTAGGCTTCAATAAGGTGTTTAATCTGAGCAAGTCCTTAGATTAAAAAGGAAAGTGCAGGAAGCATCGCTTCTTTGCTAAAATATTTATAGACATCTACAGCAAACTTCCAGCGGTTTTTGACAATCAAGAATATGTCTTATCTGGCTCTTTAGACCAAGGAATCAAAACTTAACTTTTGTATTAGTCCCTAAGAAAAGGAACATTTTTCAATGTGGGGGTAAAGAAAAGAAATTGTTTAATCTATACCAGCTCCCTGACACACATCCACATCTGAAAGTCACCTGCATAAAGCCCACGTAATTGAACTTTCTGAGTGTAGGGGAAATCCGGCTCCAACAGAAGGCCAGATCTTGTGACACTGGTGTAACTCATACAGTAGCTGACAGGTCTGGCTGCCACTAAATGATTATAAATAGCCTGTGAAGTGCTGAAGCGGTAGATTCATTGCTGTAGTAATTGGGTATTTCTTCAACGTATCTGATGTTGTTACATAGACAGTACATCTAATGTGCTGGGGACTTGGGAATCAGGGAAGTTAATTGGCAGTGAACGGCTAGTTTCCCTGGGGAATTTGGGCTCAAATGATTGATATACCCAGACTTCTTCAGGAAGCAGGAGTGAGCCCTGTTGGTGACCTTCTACCACAATGAACAGCCACCCTGCCTTTACATTTTTTACATTCAAACAATTTCAGCCAAACTTGACAAGAGTTTCAGACCTGTCCTACAAATTAGATGAATATAGTTGGATTGGTGGGGGGGAAGACTTTATTAGCCATGGGTTCATATTATATTATACTCTAGATTATCGAGAGAGAGCAACCAATTTAAGAAAGCATCAGTTCAGTCTTACTCTGGTTTAGACCCTGAAGAAACTAGCTGTGAGAAACAAATCTCTAAGAAACCAATTTTCATCAATTCTGCTGCTTGTGAAGCTGCTTACTTTAATTGTGTCACTTTAAGTACACTCTGAAGTAATTTCCTAGTTGGACCTGGGTCTAGTAAATATGGAATGATATCTTCCCAAATAGATTAACAGTTTAACACTGTGCTTTGTGGAGCCATCACTTGATAGCTCTGAATTAGGATGCCAAGGAATCACAGCGATATTCATCTGAAGAGAGTTCAGGGATTTTGTTTTCCCTCATAATACCACTATCACTTAACACTTTTATGTAGTGTTTGCGCACTCAGTTGCAAATTGTAATGTACTACTGCACAAACAAATTCTTTAAGGAATTATTAATTTATAGAAATGAGAAAAAATATTTATTTTTGGAAGAAAAAAACCCATACTACTAGCTTAACTCCAATAGCTTTAGCAGACCAAATGAATCAAGTATCACAAGATCCCCAAATTTATTAGCCTTGTAGTCTTGTTTCCACAATTAACAAAGTACATCTTACCTTATGGAAAATATGCTTTCTTATTTCTTTTATTATAAATGCTCAGTTTGTTAAATTTGTTATAAATTTGCTTTGTTATAAATGGTTATATGTGTGTATGACAGAAAGCAAGTAGATTCTTAATTTTTTTCTACCTTGTAACATAGATTTATGGTAACCTACTGATGAATTTAAAAGTCAGTATGTAGTAAAAAGCCTCAGAAGTAACTGCCCAGAAATAACTAACCTTGCTAGCACTGGTCTGTTGAGCCATATAGGCGACAGCTTGTGTGGTGACATGACTATCACCTCTTCCAAAATATGCTTTAGCTTGTGCACTCCATTGTTACATCACTTTGTACATGAATGTTAAGTAACTGTGTGCTTGCAAGTGTCCCAACTTTGTGAGCAAAATCGATTGACTATAGGATAGCATTTCTTAACAAGGCCAAGTGCCGGGTCCTGCACTTGGGTCACAACAACCTCAGGCAACGCTACAGGCTTGGGGAGGAGTGGCTGGAGACCTGCCTGGTGGAGAAGGCCCTGGGGGTGTTGGCTGACAGCCAGCTGAACATGAGCCAGCAGTGCCCAGGTGGCCAAGGAGGCCAACAGCATCCTGGCTTGTGTCAGCACTGGTGTGGCCAGCAGGAGCAGGGCAGGGATCGTGCCCCTGTACTCGGCACTGGTGAGGCCCCACCTCGAATCCTGTGTTCAGTTTTGGGCCCCTCAGTACAAGAAGGACATTGAGGTGCTGGAGTGTGTCCAGAGAAGGGCAACGAAGCTGGTGAAGGGTCTAGAGAACAAGTCTGATGAGAAGCGGCTGAGGGAGCTGGGGTTGTTTAGCCTGGGGAAAAGGAGGCTGAGGGGAGACCTTATTGCTTTCTACAACCACCTGAAATGACGTTGTAGTGAGGTGGGTGTTGGTCTCTTCTCCCAAGTAAGAAGTGATAGGACAAGAGGAAATGCTCTCAAGTTGCATCAGGGGAGGTTTAGATATTGGCTAGATATAGGAAGAAAACCTTCACTGAAAGAGTGGTCAGGCATTGGGACAGGCTGCCCAGAGAGGTGTGGACTCATCATCCCAGGAGGTGTTCAAAAAACGTGTAGACATGGTACTTGGGGACATGGTTTAGGAGGCCTGGTGGTGTTGGGTTGATGGGTGGACTTGACCTTAGAGGTCTTTTCCAACCTAAATGTTTCTTTGATTCTATGATTCTATTAAATGTGTTCTTCCCAACCATGCCGGGCTACATCTGAAATTCATTACCTGCTCTGCCACCTACTGCCTCATGGTACAGTCATGTCTTCCAGTTTTCCAGAACGAAGAAGGAATGAATATATAAAAATGCTTCAAAAACCTGTTGTTGTAGGGCAAGGAAAAGGGCCCCCACTTTTGCTTCACGCTTTGCACATCTCTGACCTTCTGTAAGTACTGATTGGTGGTGTGAACTTCAGTAAAACTTGTAATGATAGAAGCTGGTATTACATAGTAAGTTTTAATAAGCGGTTTGGCATTTAGGTATAATCTGTCCACTACAGAGTGTTCTGGTTCATTTTGGCTGACAAAGCCAAATGCCTGCTTTGAAATTGGTGGGGGAAAGAATTCTGTCTTCAAATTCAGTAGTTACTGATGGCTGGTAAGGATGTGTTTAGCTGAAGTAGCTTAACCTCAACACATTAATCTACAGCAAAGGAGTCCATCAGGTACCACTTGCCAATATAGATGCACAGAAACTGTTCCCCTTCTCTTAAAATGCCTTTGATCACAAACTATTGCACGGCGTTGTCATACTAGCAAAGTCATTTCCTCATTACAAAACAATCTCCAGTGTGACACAAATAGGCCTGCAAATAAAGATCAAACCTGAAATGATGATTTTTAGAAGAAGAAAGCATGTACTCATGTTCCAAATTGTCTACCTTTTTTCCTGGTTACCATGTGGCAATAATAATACTGTTTTTCAAGGTGAATTACTGAGTAGCAAAACTTGAGGGGAGATTTATGTAATTTGCTTGTAAAAATAAGAACTGTTCTCTGGGAAGCCTGAAGTTTCAATTTCAGTCTATTGCAAGCTCTACATTTTGATATCTTGAGGCTGAAATGTCTTTGGAAGGGGTGAAGTTATGCCTGTGGGTGGGTGATTTGGAGCTCATCTCTCCCAGTCTGTGGACTGACAGACCTAAGTATATTTTTCATAACCATCATTTGCTGGATCCTGGCCCTGCAGTGCCACTGTGACTGATGAAAAGGTTATGATTTTTCTAGTAGGTGTTGTCTTGCTACCAAAGGGTAAGAATCCAGAGATATGAAGCATCAAAAATGACATCTGCTGGAAGGTAACCTCTAGCCAACCAGCAAACCTATCAATATAAAGACTAGAACCCATAAGACATCTGGGGTTTTTTTTAAACTGTAAACCAGATTTCTGAGGTTGAAGGAACTTACAAGAGCAGTGGATGTTTCTGACCATATTTTTTCTTATGTTAGTATTTGCAAGAGACATTTTTTCAATGTGAAGTGTCAAGGAAAAAAAAAAAAAGCCTGTAAAATATTTGGTGTGCAAAACTGGGTGAAAAATCTCACCAGTATTTCTTCCAAGTTTGCCATCAGAATTACTGTGTGGGTTGTTAAGAAGCATTCAATTCATGTGTTGTAGGACTTGAAGGATAAACCATGCAGTCTCCAAATCCACCGGGACCCACATCCTGAGTTTCTTAGCCAGTAGTCTGTAATATATCAGAAGGTATCTATAAGACCAATGGAAAAACAACACAGAGGGAGAGAAAATATTATTTTCACACAAAAGCATGGAAAATAAAACTAATACATTTTCAGAGGTTTGTACATTATTTACCTGTTTATAAAGTAGAGACATTTGTAATTTTGACATACAGAGAGTCTGTGGATGACTTCTTCCTTCCCAGCAACAAGTTGTAATATGTTTTTGAGTTAAAAAAGCTTGAGAAACATGATTTTACTCCAGAGACTACAAACTCTTTGTTACCATCTAGTTGCTACGATTCACTAACAAACTTTCCCTCTGGTAAAAAGTCAGGTGTCGCGTCTGTCGGCAACTTCTTTCCATCTATACTGTGGGTCTCAGGCCCACTGACACTCTAGAACAGTGGATATTAGCCGACCAATTCCTCAAAATAAATCTGTACTGCTAACGCTGTCACAATGTCATTTGTGTCACTACAGTTGCTTTCTGCCGCAGCGCCAGCAGCAAAGGCCATGCTGTGACTGTGATGGTTTGTTGGCCCAAGTTCTAGCATCACACTGTTTGAAAATTAGGAAACCGAATTTATTACTGGAAATGATTTAATCCTGAGAGAGAGCTTCTGATTCAGGCACCCAGACGTGGTAGCCAGGCAGACCAGTGTAAGCCACAGTAGTCTGCGCAGATGCTGCTGCCAGCAACAGTTCGTGCTTCTATCATCCCACTTGTTTCCTCTGCTTTAAAGTGAGAAAAATCTTGACTGTGGCTTGGGGCCAGTTTCTGCTCTGGCTCCCCCAGTTCCTCATACATTTGCCTCTGCCTCTCCGTCTGCAAATGTTTTCAACTTTGAACACTACTTTTACAAAAGCATGGCTCTCCACACACTTTTTGTTTAATACGATGCTGCCAGACTCAGAGGCAGAGATGTTAGGATTTGCCTCAGTGCCTGAGCTGTCCTTGACGTAGTCTGCTATAATAAAAATGGGATCTCAAATGACAACATGTATTGCCATGCTTCATTTTTCCTCCCTGTTCCCATTTTCTGAAATTGGTCAAACTTGCAAGTTTAATGGGGTAGGATGTGGCCTACTGTATCTTTTTAAAGTGTACTTACTGAAGACAAACTAAGGGAAAATACTCTGTTTATCTGATAAGCAATTAGGGGTTGGAACAGTGCAGGGATTAAGACCTGAAGCTGGCCCATTGATCCTGTGGTTAGCTTGCAATTCAAGTGATGTGAGCTAAGAGGGTTTGTTTTAATTCCTTCCATAAATATTTTAGTGTCGTCCTAGAACTTTCTTTTTTACTCCAGACAAATAACATGATAATGACTTTCTTTTGGGTGTGTTTGACTGGGGATCTTTCACTAATCAGGAATGATCCAGAATAACCTGTGGATATAGCTGCTTCCAGTATCAGTTTTCTCAGTTGCCTCTCACTCTTAACAGTCTCAGAAGACATCCCTTTGTCTTAGAGATTATTCCTGTGGATCACTTTCATCAGACCTGTAATATAAAGTTCTATATATAAAGATCTAAAGTTCTAAATATAAAGTTCTATAGCAATTTAGTGAGACTCTGCCCATCCTTTCAAGATGGATTCAAGAAAGCAAGGTAGATCTTGTGAGCTATACACCCTGTGTCTCCGATCTGATCACTCTGAGTCATGTGTGTCCATCTGATCCATAGAAGCAGCATCTCCACTGAGGATTTGGGACAGTCCATCTCAGAACTGCAAAGCCTGGTTGCTCTGGTGAAACTGTGGAGAAACAGTTGTTAATGCATTATCCAGCCTTTGTGAACAATAAAAGATATTGTTCTTCATAGATTGAAGGGAAACTGCAAAAGCTCATAGAAAAGAAGTTCCCCCCAAAAAAGAAAGTTGAGTCTTCATCGGCCACTTCTAGAACAAGTCGCTCTCCATTCTTCCATGTTCTAAATGAATAGCAGCTATGCTATCATTTCCTATGATGGGACTTTTTTAGGCTTGATTACAGTTATTTAAGAATGTGAAGTTTTAAGTAAATTGTAACTTTTTCCTGCATAGGCAGGGATTCTGAGGCTTAATGTTGCATTTTGCTCATACTCAGTCTTTGTATAGCACACTAACACTAGGAACCTATGTGCAAGTCTTTTTAGGTGAGTATGACAATGCAATTTTTCACAAACATTGCTACCCATAATTGTTTTCTTTTCTTAAAGAAATGAACAGGCAGTGATGTCTGTGTGTGTTCTTATTTTCGTTTAAGAAAGAAGTTTAGTGTGTGTATGCCTAAAATAGAGCAGGTCCTCTCAGCATTCAGTAATATACTGCCCTACCTAAGCGAAACAATTTTTAAGGTCTGACTCTTTTCTGGGTAAGAACATTGTAGGCTTACTGCAGCTCTCCCACATACATCAGTTGAATGGGGGTGGTGTGTGAATTAATTAAAAATAAATCTTGTTCTATATTTTATTTTTAATCCTGTGTTTTAGCTTCAGGTCGTATCCATTGTAAAGTCCTCATCTTCATCAGCCTCAATGAGAGGATTATTAGTGATGTTACCTCTCTAAGCAGCGTATTTTTTTTTATTTTATGGGACTATAAATTTATGTATAGATCATTGTTTTATGGATACTTTAACAAAGTAAAATGCTTGATGCAGAATAAAACCATTTTGTAATGAAAAAATCCACTTCCTTCAGCACTTTGAATACTAGATCCGTGGTATTCATTTAAAAGTTTTAGGTATGTTAAGGCATTCACTCCATGTTGATTTATGCTCTACACCTCTTCCCTCCCTCCCCTCCCTACACTGCAGCCTGTCAACAAAAGGTAACTAGAGTTTAAGGAATCAGTCTAGAGGACAATCCTACTGTGTTTCTCTGACTGGGTATCAGTCATGTTCCTCACATCCTTTCTTCTAACACTCTTCTTTACTTTCTCCTTATTGCTGTTGTCAAAGCATATAAATTTTATTCTATATTTTGCATTATTCCCCATTTCAAATTCAGTAAGCCGTACCTACACGCCATGAGTCATGAAGATGTTACTTTAGTCTGTCTGTCCCCTCCCCCTCCCCGAGGTATACAGTTTTTTTAACTCTGTAATGGAGAGATTTTTGTGGTATAATTTGAAGCATCTCTTACCCATTCTTCTTAATATTTTGGACATGTAAGGGGGAATAAAAAAACCCTTGTGTTGTCAGTCTTCCTTTCCCTGCAAGATACTCCCTGTTATTTTCATACGGTACTTTATATCTATTTGTGATAGCTGAGTTTGTATTTGGTAAGTCTTCAACTGTGTTGTGTATTGTTGTGACTGTGTATTTTGCTGTGATGAGGTGAAGCTTCCACAACAAAATCTGCTGTATTCGGCTTGTTATGATTTTATTACTAGTCTTCTCCAGCAAGTAGAATATTGTCTCTTTATGGCTGGAATGACTGTTTCTGGATTTCGTTGTTCGCAGTATGGTTTTGGAGGATATTGTGGTGCACTTGGAAGAAAAGTGGGTAAAATCACTTTCAGAGACAACAGCTGAAGTCCAGACAGTTCCCAGCTGAAGCTGATTTACAGTTGGTCAGAAAGGCAAGTGCATTATGCATCTGTTCACTTACCCAGCTGGGAAGACTTGTGATAAAAACAATTTTACACCAAAGCTGATTACATAGCAAAGACATATAGCAATGTAAAAATTTATTAAATTACATACTTTGAATCTATTATATCCATCTAGTTTTGAATCATGAAACTTGTTATAAATACAAATTGGTGCTCAGATGATTCTTTTTACAGAAGTTATGCTTAAAATAGAAACGAGTGGGTTTGCATTTTTTACAGAATATGATTCCTTCCTCTCTCCCGCCTCCTTCCCACCCTGTTCAACAAAAGTAAGCCCACGGGACAACCTACATTCCAGTTCCGTCTTTTTTTTTTTAATTATATAAAAAGATGAAGCTGATCAAATACCTATGGGAATGCCTAATAACTGTGCTATGACATTATTTTACAAGACAACTTGTCAACTTACAACCTAGGTAAGCTGCCATAGGTAAACTGTCAGATCTTCAACCAAGTAATACTGTTCCTCTGTCACCTCCAGTGGGTGAAGACTCTTACACCTCCGCTGTGGCATATGGCAGAGTTCTGTTCAGCGTAGTGTGACTTTTAGTTTCTGTAGAAAATGCAATTTTTATTTTTGCTTAACCTGCAATATTTGACTTGATCCCTTTACATGATTAGAGTGAGTAATAAGGCCTGGCAGCCAGAAGTAGCTCAGTCCTGCATTACCTCTATCCACGTTTTGAAAATTTCTTCGGAAGATGATTTCAAAAGGGATTATTCCTTTCCAAAGCTTTAATTTTTGTGGGTTTTTGGTTTTTGATCTTGGCATAAATCACAGAATCACAGAATTACAGAATCACAGGTTGGAAGGGACCTCAGGGATCATCTAGTCCAACCTTTCTAGGCAGAGGACAGTCTAGACAAGATGGCCCAGCACCCTGTCCAGACGACTCTTGAAGGTGTCCAACGTGGCCGAGTCAACCCCTGCCCTGGGGAGATTATTCCAATGGTGACTGTCCTCACTGTGAAAAATTTCCCTCTCGTGTCCAATCAGAATCTCCCCAAGAGCAACTTGTGTCCATTCCCCCTTGTCCTCTCCATGGGACTCCTTGTAAAAAGGGAGTCTCCATCTTCTTTGTAGCTGCCCCTTAAGTACTGGTACCTGGTGATGAGATCCCCTCTGAGCCTCCTTTTCTCAAGGCTGAACAAACCCAGCTCTCCCAGCCTGTCCTCGTATGGCAGCTTCCCAGTCCTCTGATCATCTTGGTGGCCCTTCTCTGGACCCCTTCCAGCCTGTCCACATCCTTTTTGTATAGCAGGGACCAGAACCGTACACAGTACTCCAGGTGTGGCCTGACAAGCGCTGAGTAGAGCAGGATAATGACTTCTTTATCTCTGCTGGCGATGCCCTTTTTGATGCAACCCAGCATCCTGTTGGCCTTCTTGCCCACAGCAGCACACTGTTCGCTCATGTTGAGCTTTCTGTCCACCAGGACCCCCAGGTCCCTTTCCACAGAGCTGCTCTCCAGCCAGGTGGATCCCCGCCTGTGCTGCACTCCTGGATTATGTTTTCCCAGGTGCATGACCTTACACTTGTCCTTGTTGAATTTCATAAGGTTCTTGCTGGCCCACTCTTCCAGCCTATCCAGAGCTCCCTGCAGAGCAGCTCTCCCTTCCGGAGTACCTACTTCCCCACTCAATTTGTTGTCATCCGCAAACTTCATCAGGCTACACTTGATTTTTCATTGCCTTAAACTGAGAACCCCATATACCCAGGCAATCCTGAAAATGTGCTTACCCTCCTGTCACTCCTTATCTAAGTAATAATGAAGAACAGTCATTATTTTCTTACTGCGGTACTGCAAGGGTGATAATTTACTGCTTGTAAACTTCTTGGAGGGTAAAAAAGCTCCATCTTCTATTAATCCTTCCATTTTAAAGGTCTAAGATACAGGAGAATAGTGTGCCATAAATGAGTAAGTTATGTTATCATTGGGAATTTTTCAGGAAGAAGTGAATATCCCCATGAGGAAAATGGCTCCTTTCAGAGTGTTAGTGGACTGCAGAGTGGTATTAAAGCAGCTTTTTGGGTTCAGATAGCTGTCATGAGTGTTTCCATTTGTGAGGAACAATAGGAAAGTGTGCTGGGAGTAAACTTTAGCAGATGCCTTTTCTGTCAGGTCTGTTATGGTGAGATGTGCAAAAAGAAGAGAGTAGGTCCTTGTTCTTGAATGCATGTCTGCTATTCACTGTGCCCTCAGTGCTGTACACACATTATTCATTCATGCATTGCCTCCCTTTTAGGTGGAAATCACGCAGGCCTAGCAACCCAGTGTTGCTCCTGGAAATCTTGGCGGTAAGGTAAAACTTTGTCTTTGCTTCTTCAATGTGTTTTCTAGTGTTTCAAAATACATCAGAACAGCAAAGACTCAGAGAGTTTCCAGAGAATGAGGGACATGCACTCCAAATGGTGAATGGCAGCAAACATGCCTGGTCCGCAGGCTGGCTGTGGCACAAGTATTTTGACTCATTTTAATTAAAAACGAAAACAAAAACAGAAAACAAAGAAGCATTTTTTTTACAGCAGACAACCTTCTTGTTCAAACTGAAACCCAAAGGCATTTCACCATTTTTAAGCTACCGTTGCACTTACACTGACTTCTGGGAAGTCTGCCCTCCTGCTGCTTAATCCTTCAAGGCCAGAGAAAGGCAACATTCAGTACAGCTTTTGCTGACTCCTGATTTCTTTCTTTTGTAGTAAACAACTACTTTAATTGTATATCTGAAAATAAAACAAATGCTGTAAGTGAATTATTGGTATTTTTAATATTAGAAGTTTGGTTAAATCATTGAGGCTAATTCTTTCAAGGTTTTGGTAAACATTAGCTGCCTACTACAAATCACCCAGAAGTCCTTTTTGCACCAGAATTTTAAATCTTCTTACCAAAGTCTCAGGGCCTATGAGGCAGCACTTTAGCAGCCCATTTTCAGCTTCCTCCTACTTCCTATATATTTGTAGCAACACTAAGCAAGTCCCATGACTGCTTTTTGCAGTAATTTCTCTAAGGTCTCCATTGTTGCAAAACAGTGTGCAAACTTTCTAATCCCTTTATAGCACAGAACTTCGAGAGGCAACAGAAACTAGGTAACAACTCCTTGGCAGCTGCTTCAGCCTTGGAAAGTTAATCTCTTCCATTGTTACTTTGGTCTTTCATATGGAGTCTGAATAAGAAACTAACTAGCTGTGTCTGAATGTAGTTGCAACTTGCCTAAACTGCTGGGGTTTCCTACATCTGTAGTCCTCCACTATTGTAGCTAAATCATTTAGTGTCTAAAACACTGAAATATTCAAAAGTTGCCACGTATTTCCTGTTGGAAATCCTATTAAATACCAAGCTACTAGAAAACATCTCTTAAACTTAATGATGCAGTGTTGTTTTTTTCTCTCTCTGCAATAACTTTTATGGGCTGTCAGTACGATAAGAAGCTGTTGACTTTGCTGCAATATGGTGGGTTTTTTCTACATTAATCACATGGCTTTTGAAAGTCCAAACCTTGGATGATGCAGAAAAGCCAAAAGTGATTAGTCTGCATGATATGAAGGGTCTAAGCGTTGTAACATTTAAACTTTGTAAGCTTGTCTTGGATTTGGTTTAACATACAAATTTAGGAGAAAATTGAAGTTTTGGGGAAACCTTATCCCAGATATATGTTTCTTTTTTGATGTTAAGCTGGCTTATAAGTACATGTTTGTTCCCAATAGGAAAAGAAATAGCAGGACTTTAACTTCACTTGGTGAATTAGATAAAAATACATGGCAATAACTGTTGTGTGTGATATCTGGCAGCAGGAAAACTACGGGTGACAGTGAGTGGGTTTTGACTGAGTCAAGAACAAGTAGTGGCTAGAACAGTCTAAAAATCCATTAAATGTTATTTCAACATAAAAAAGCTGTATAAAAATTCCTTTCCAGAGAAAAATTCTATATGCATCCAACTTTAGTTTTAAGTTTAAACTTCCTTGGATCTTTTTCTTGGCTGTATGAATAAGGAATCTACTGTCAGAGACCATCCTCCTGCTATTACTCTAGACTGTGATCAGTTCCCCTACTGACTTTCTTTGATAAATTCACTAATTGAATCTCTTTTCCATGTAATATTTCCCTATTTTTAACATACTCTTTGCTGTTCCAGAGCCTTCAGCCACTCTAAGTTTTTTTTCCTTTGTAACAACAGCCTTAACATCATTATTTTTTGTTTCAGTGATTGTTATAAGCAAGATCTGGTAAGACTAGCTTAAAAACAATGCAACGAAGTTTATATTCTACAGAAAAATATTGAGCTACTAGAATGTCAGTGATTTGGTAATACTTGGGTAGGAGTGCACTTCTACTAACAACTTATTAGCAATATTGTCTTACACAACTGTTGGCTTCTTTTTATTGGGGGGTTTTCCTGCCATTTGTTCTGGGACAGTAATACTTTCCTCTACCTCACTGAACAGTTACATGGGTTAATTTGTTAATGTTTGCATGATGCTGCAAGTATCAGGCATTCTATTAATTCCAGGAAATATGAAATTATGATTTTTATCATGGCTCTCCTATTCTTAATTAGGGGACTTGGAACATGAGTAAATAATTCCAGCATATGCAAAGGCTTCTGTGATGGTACTGGATTAAGCACTTTGCATTTAGCATGCAAACAACATGCGAATGCATTTCAGAGGAATATTTTTATCTTTGACATTTGAGTTACCTAAATTGCAGTTACTGCTCCATAGCACAGAGAGAAAACTTAATTTACAAACTGAGTCCCTGAGACTCCAGGTGAGACAGTTTGTAATTCACCAATCCTCAAACAAGGAAAATGATCCCACTGTGGTAAAGGATTTAGCTGGTTATATGTAGCCGAACATTTGTAACTGTTTGTCTTACAACCGTTGCTGAGATTGGAATGCGGCTGAGTTAGTCTCGCTGCTATGTTTAGTCATTTTGTTCACCATTTGGGACATCAGTTCAACATCTGTAGTGCTCTGCAGTGCACAGAAGCAGCTCAGGTAAGTGACAACTGTATAGTTGCCTGCCAACAGGCTCTGAAGTAGGGGTGTGGGAAGGCATGCATTTTAATACAGCTAGGAATTTTAAAGCCATCATTTCAGGGCAGTTACTTGATGAATGAGGTTACGTTACTTTATTTACTTATATGCACAAGGAAATGAGGATCTATGCACCCTTGATGGCTTTTAAATATAAAATTATAGTTAGCTCATCCAACACCCACTTGAATAACCATGGCCAGGCAAGGAGAAAATTAACATTAACTTCTTGCAACCTTCTTCTCATTACCTTAATCATGATTCTGCACCTTAAAATGCAGAAGGTGGAAATGAGGCTTCTACTGGAAGAAAAGAATTGCCTCAGGAAAATTATAGACCAGTTGAGGTGTGTGTTTGTGCTTAAACATGCCACTTGAGATGCAGAACAACTGATGTTGCTTCAGTTTCCAGATAAGTTGGATGTAGTTAAATCCATGTATGAACTGCTGTATTGGCTTTACCTCAAGATCAAAATTACACTGATGATTACAGAAGACACAGCAGATAATCTGCTGGCCTCCTGCAGACAAAAAGAAAGCTGCTTTCTATACTGCTTCTTCTTGATCATTCAGTAGCATCTGGGAATGTAATGCTCAGAGCAAAAGGCCACTGCTCAGGGGAAAGTGCATCATCCTCACTCTGTCTCCTCTGCTGTTGCATTTGCCTTTTTGTGAAGCCTTCTAATGCCTTCTTATGCAGGCCTCAAACAAAGAGATGTGAGAAGCTGGAATTCTGCAGAATATTTGAGAGCTTCCCATCATCTCCTTTGAGGGTGTCGGTGTTAAAAGCTGAACCATCAGATATGAGGGAGTGAGAAACAAATGTGCTAGTCATGGGGCTGTTGTTACTTCTCAATAGCCTGGCCTTTAAGAGTAGTTTGAAAAGGGAGGGTCTGATCTCTGTCACATGGAGTTGACTATAAATCATCAACTGTTATGGCCTACTTTCTGGATAAGAGGCATGCATTCTGCCACCTAACTGGACTTATTAGTAAGCTTCCTGGTACATGCTGGACCTGGCTGACCATAAGCTAGATGAAATGCTGCTCTTCCAGTCTGTAGGGAGTTGACATTTCCATTCTGAAGTGAGAGGAAACTGAAACCTTATACATTTTGCATGAAACCAAGTGGAAAAGCTACACTTTAAAATAGAAGAAAACACAGGTAATGAATTTACAGTCTCTAACCAAGCAGAGATTTAAGTCTGGATCCCTCTTCTACCAGGTAATTGTTCCAGGGGCAAGCCTATTGGTTTAGTTGTCTTTTTCCTCTACATGTTTTAATGTGTCTGCTGACACTGAAAGGTTTTCTTACAAAAAAACTTCATCAGAACGATCATGTGTCTGTGAAAAGCCTGTTTCTTATCAATTCTTTGATCAAAATCACTCTTTCTTTATTAATTTCCCAAACTGTTCTTACAGGCATAACAAAAGTAGTTAGTTCCATCCCAGTTTTTTACAAGATAAATGTTGGTGTCTTTTACTGGGAAAACCAGACTTTGAGGTTTCTTCCTCCTTCAAGATGATGGCCATCTTTTCAGCCAGCAGTGCTGCTACATGTCATCCCTTTTATCACTTAATTTTCAAGGATGAAAGTAGGGTTAGAGAGCAGATGACCCAAAAGTAGAACTGCAGTTCAAAAAAGTGCTTGCTGTCATCTGTTCCTTCTCCTGTTCCTCCCTAAGCACACCACAATTAGGACAGGAAAATGTCTGGTCCAGCTGTCATGGAAGCTTGATTTATAAGTACAGTTTTGAAAATGAATATATTATGCTTTTTATAGTTACTGTCAACAAGTACCAGGACAGAACAACTTGTGCAGCTGGCATGGGAATCCAGTGTCAAAGCCCAGTTTATGAAAACATTTTGCTTTCTTGGGCAACTGTCAGTCGTAACAACTGAATTTGGCCTTGATTTAATCTTGCCTTTCTGAATTCACAGAGAAACAACTCTCTGGTTAGAACACAGGTGGATAAAATAGATGGGGAAGAGTAAATTCCAGAGCAGTAGCACTGTGGGCTGTGTTCATGATACTGTCTGTGAGAGGCAGTATGCTCTGCTGTGGGGTTTTGCGGCTGATAGGTTGACATTTCTTCCCAAGCCAGTTGGGAGGATAGTTCGGTAGAAAATGGTTTTCTTCACCCTTGAGGTTCTTGAAAATTCAGACACTTTTATTTGCTCTAGAAGGGAAATATGGGACATTTCAGCTTAAAAGCGCAAAACCAAATAGAAAGAGTATAGATGCAAATGTACTCAAGTGACTGGGGCACGCAGTGAAGATGTAGAAATGCATTTTATCATCTGTATTTATCTCAATATTTTAGCTAAAATTATTGGATATTTTGTGTGGAAGAGAAGAAAGATGGAGTACTACTTTTTAAGTGTTGTGGTAACATTTTCGTTAGAAAAAAGATATATTATCTATACCTTACAAATTATTGGTTAACCTGTCAGAACACATAAACAACCTCTACAGGATTATTATATATAGATACATACCTTTTCCATAGTAAATGTGAATGTGATGTAATGTGTTATCTTATTTTCAAACAGGATTTTCCAGCTCAGAAAGGTGAGGCATGCTAGCCTTTGGGGTGGGGTGCCAGACTGAGGCGGGAAGCCGAGCATCGTGCGTTCTCTTCTGGGTGTGGTCAGAGCCCTCTGTGTGCCGGCACATTTGCCAGATGTAGTGCATGTGTATTGTCAGCGCTGGTTTCAAATGAGTGTGCGGGTGACAACAGCCCTCCGCTTGAGGCACTACCTTTTTTAGCATAATAAATACATTTCAATTGCTAAAAATGGGCCCATGAGGCAGAGATAGATTGTTAAATATAGCTTATAACAAAGCTTTTCCTCTGCTAGCAGGCAAGAAAATGACTGTCATAGATGATGTGTGAGGAGATTGACAATGTACCACTTTGGAGTGGGAAAGGCAGGAAAATAGCCAAAATTGCCATTACAGAACAAACTTGTTATGTAGTCATGTCATGCCTCCTCTCTGACCCATGGATTTTCAAAAAGAGAATCATTACTTTTATCATGGATTTTTCTGACCTACAGTTCATGCTAGAAAGGCACCTCATTAGACTGTTAGCAGTATGTGCTCAAAGCATGGGAAAAATATTGTCAAAAGCACTTCACCTGCCTGCCCTCTCCTTTGAAGTATATCAGGAACTTAACTTCCATTCTAAAAGTAATTATCCTTTTATTTCAGCGTCCTTAAATAATAGTTATCACCATACAAAAGCTTTTCTATTCAATTCTCCCTCTTTATGCTCTGGATATTTTTGTTAAAAATATTTTGCATAAGTAGATGCTTAATATATCTTAAACCAAGTTATAGCTTAAATACTTGATCCAGAAATAAAATGAAAGTAAAGGTAATGCTTTCTTCTGATTTTTCCATGCTGATTTAAAACAATATTTGCAGTGGAAACTGTTTCGCTTTGCTGAAAGCTGCATATGCCCAGCACTTAGTGAATATTTCCCTTAATTTCAGTCATTCCAGGTTATCCAACCACCTGAAAATAAACACACTTCAAAGGGCCTAATCCTGAAGTGGTCACACATGACCTCTATACCCATGTGAGCAAATATGTGGAACTGAAGCTTGCCTCGAGAATTTGCAAGAGAAAATAATGAATAGGTGAATATCCTGAAACTTGGAAAATTGATTTTACATTTAATTAAGTCGTGAAGCTGAATTTTGAACAAAAGGGAGATACTGGAAAAAAACCCATCTTTTATACAACAAAGTATATTTTTGACATAATACCCAATTGAGATAAAAAGTAAATGTCAACATTTTGAAAGGATATGTCTTAAACTAGTCAAAATGGATCTGTCAATGTGTGTTTTGACACTTGCCCTCAAAACAGTCATGATCCTATGAAATGTTTCTGTTGCATTCTTTCAGCCAGCTCAAGAAACCACCAAAATACATCTGGTTTCATTTCATAAATTTAGAAATATCCCTTTTTTCTCTTATTTCCATAAGGAGTAACCAGAGGCTGCTTGTAAAACCTATCCTAGAATGATTAGATTAACTCTTCATCTTACGAGATCCAAGCCTGGTTTTTTTTTCAACCTTCTTTTAAAGCACACCTAACCCATACATTATATGTTTCTTATGATTTTGATTTACTGTAAACATGTAGCAGTTACTGTAACCTTTATCATCCAACACTATGTTTTGCCTGTTTCAATCCCCAGCTCTTTCAGTGCTGTATTGTGCTGTCAGCACAATTGTTGGTCTATGTGCTAAGTTGTGGCCCCCGTGCAAAGGTAATTAATTTTCTTCCCTAGAAATATAGCTTTGTGACTTAAAAGTTCAGTAGCTTAATGAGCAAGTATACTAAGACTACCTTCAACCCCGGGTTTAGCTGTAGGCAAAGCTACTAGCTATTCATCTGCATATTCTTCATGATCATACTGCATTTGGTCTTGTTGTTGCTGTCTCTGTCTCTGAGGTGCCCTGGTCATGGGAGTAACTGTTGAGCTATATAAAGAACTAAGAGATAATCCCTGCCCCAAGGAGATTAAAAGTGTGTTCATGAAGTGAGAGATATCAGATGGTTTTTGGCAGGTGGCAAGTACAGAGAAGAATACAGTGCTACTGGAAAGCACAGTAGGCAGAATATTCAGTAACTGAGGTCCCAGGTATTCTCAGTTGTCTTTTAGCTTCACATTAAACATTTTTCAAAAGCCTGTAAAAGAATCATCTACTAAGGACCCATTCACAAATACTGTCTACTCGAGCAGAAAATTATATGGATTTGGTCTCAGGTCATTATTGCAATGTAAATAATACATAAGGTAACAATTAATCCATCCATATTCAACTATGGGAAGAAAGATGAAGCAGAACATCATTTACAATCATTAGCATTGTGCATTTCATATTAAGGCAATGTGCAGCTCCCCATTTTCCCGATCAAAGGACTGGGAAGCTGCCATGCGAGGATAGGCTGGGAGAGCTGGATTTGTTCAGCCTTGAGAAAAGGAGGCTCAGAGGGGATCTCATCACCAGGTACCAGTACTTAAGGGGCAGCTACAAAGAAGATGGAGACTCCCCTTTTTACAAGGAGTCCCATGGAGAGGACAAGGGGGGATGGACACAAGTTGCTCCTGGGGAGATTCCGATTGGACACGAGAGGGAAATTTTTCACAGTGAGGACAGTCACCATTGGAATAATCTCCCCAGGGCAGGGGTTGACTCGGCCACGTTGGACACTTTCAAGAGTCGCCTGGACAGGGTGCTGGGCCATCTTGTCTAGACTGTGCTCTTCCTAAAATGGTTGGACAAGATGATCCCATAGGTCCCTTCCAACCTGGGATTCTGTGATTCTGTGATCCTATGCTTTTCATCTAATTATTATCTATTATCTATTACCTATTACCTATTATCTATTATCTATTATAGTATATAATTATATATTGATCTATAATATATATCATATATAATATTTTTATTATGTATTTTACACTTATATATTATATAGTATATTATTATATATTATATATCATATATTATATGTTATATATTATATTATATATTATATATTATATATTATATATTATATATTATATATTATATATTATATATTATACATTATATTATATATTATATATTATATACTATATATTATATTAATA
Organism: Phalacrocorax carbo; assembly: GCF_963921805.1. NCBI lineage: Eukaryota > Metazoa > Chordata > Aves > Suliformes > Phalacrocoracidae > Phalacrocorax > Phalacrocorax carbo. Next base: position 14,391,359 of record NC_087523.1, on the reverse strand, counting down.
TTAAATTGCATACTAATTATAATATTAGCTGGCCACAGAGACTGCTGCTATATCTAGGTATGCAGTGTCCCATATGTACATGTTAAGTCTTTTTCACACTCATGCAGTTGCTATATTATCCAGGCAGAAATGCATTGGCTAGAGGTTACGGATACCCAAGCCTACAATTTTGTAGGTGTTTATATTCAGAAGTTTTTCTTGTTTAATTTTTAACCCTGTATTTTTGAGCTGTACAATACCTTTCTTCAGATATGGTCTAGCAAGATCACAAATTTGTGCTTGGGTTTTGGGACATTCCCACTGGCACCTTGGGTATTTCCAGAGAAGGTGCTTGGGGTTGCAGACAAAAGGAAGTGTTCAACCAGTTTATGAAGTGGAGGCAACACATGTTTGTAGGCTTTGAAAAGCTGTTTTGACTAAAATCCTTTAAATAGTTGCCTTACTCTGTTTAGGTAGTTTGGAATTGGAAATGATGATGATCTGTGTTTTTCTTAAGCTTTTGTGTTGCCAGTTCTGCTTTTCATGCTTACTATTCTTGCAGTAGCAGCTACAGAATCCTCCCACAAGCAGACTCTCACTCTTTATATATAAGGCATTCCCTGCCCCAAGGAATTTACAGTCAAAAGACTGGGACAGACTGAAGGGAAAGAAAAGTACCCCCCAAACTGAGGAAGAGCAGCTTCTTTTCCTGGTGCTGTATCCAGGAAGTCAGGCTGGGACGCTTGGGGGTATGTACGTGCAAAAGTTACTGCACCATCAGTTAGGACATGAATTTACAGCTCACTCGCTGCTGTACACTGACCTCCCAAGTGGGCACTAACTGTGAAGGTTTTTGTTCCACTGGAGCAGCTAGTGAGGAGTATGCTGTAAATGACTCAGTGAAAGCTGCTTCTGGCATAGGTTATAGCATCCTCGAGGCTGCTGTAACAGATGACCTAATTCTGTGCCTGCCCACCTGCCTCTCTGCCTGCCCCGCTGCCAGTGCTGATCACCTGGGTACACAGCTTTAGCCCATTGTGCTCTGTGCCTCTGAGCCACAACCAAAATGCATTCCTTTAGGGTAGCTTGTGAGGTTACTCTCCCTTCCAGTTCACCCTTACCCTAACTGCATAACTGTAAAGGTGCTTCTGAGAAAGCTGCTCTTACAGCCTGATGTTTCCGAGTAAGTACTAGTTTACCTTAAAGCACTGGCCTGTACTTTGCAATTCTCCTCATCTCTCTGTACAGCAAGGCTGGGGTTACATCTGGAGGCAATAACCCTATCAGTCATCCTGACTGGGGATCAGGACCCAAACTTGGCATTGGAATACTTTTCTCCGGTGAAAGCCTTTTGCAAGTCACTCTCAAGCAGTCATTTGAAAACGGTATGTACAATCAGAACACTGATGTTATAAATTGGCCATAGCAATTCTTTAGCAAATAGGAGATGTATGTTCTGGAATAAAAAATGTTTTCTAATCATGAAATTATTTGTTTTGATACTGCCTTTCCCATTTATCATTTATGTGGGAGCTGTTTTAGGGAGCTTTGGTTATTTAGAGTGCAGTAATATTTATTCTCTTTCTGAAGAGTATATGAGCATTTAGGAGGAGCACTGAGAGATTAAAATTATGTGTGTTTATGAACATACACATTAAGAGGGAAAAAATTACTTTGGGCAAATTCTGGGATAAACTACAAGACTCATGCAGTTGAAATCTGTCACTCAGCTGTGCAGAAGGACAAAACCTGCTGCGTTCCCTATGCCTCCCTGCCCAGTGCCAAATGTCTGTAGGGCCTGCCTGCTGAAAGAAGGAGTGGGAAGCATTTGGGCATGCAGCTATTTCCAACAAATTCTGAGCTGCTGGTTATATTCTGAATGACGAGTAGTTGCAAGCCACCGGTATCCCCTCCTCATAGCTGCTATAGCTGCTATCCACTTGCCTGGGTGGCCTGAGGGATTTACTGTCAGACCTGTAAGCACTTTGCATGGATTGAAGAATTTTTCGTCTGGCCTTGTTTCATTTTTCTCTGTCCAGCTCTGTGATAATTTGTGTGGAGATGTTGCTTGGCTATCTATGCTTGACTTTCAAGTGAGATGCTCTTTATCTATCATTATATATTGATTATATAAAGAACATCTCAACTTTCTGGACAATAAGCAGTGTCAAAATTGTTGGAAGTGGCATGATAGTACATTCTGTTGTCTAAGGAGTTGCTTGGTGTTCTTCCAGTTTTTATCCCCTGTATATCCTATTTCCATTTATCATCCTTTATGCATTGTCTGGTACACTACTTCTCCAACCAGTGGCCAAACCTTCAGCTAGATGAATCAGCATAGACTTCAGACAGAAGCATTTTGGCACAATTTCCTTTAATAGGTTCCAATTCTGGGAGTGAACTGCTATTTTCAGATAAACATTTTAACATTCTTAAACTTTACATTAGGACTAACCATTATCATACAAGAGCTTTGGTAGGGAGAACTGCTAGTTATGATTTCAGAACTGCTAGTTATGATTTGACTTTCTTAATATAAGCAGAAAATGCAGTTGCGGGGAAGCTCCTTCTGAGTAGAATAATGACGTCTGCAGTGTTCTTTCAGACTAGTCATTATGAGAGTACAGTGTGCCTGCCTGCACACTGCTTTCCTTTTCTTCATTCCAAGGCATTTCTCATACTTTATCCACCTAATGGTGAACATGGAATCTGAACTTAAGGTTTAATTAAATGTAACAGTGCATATAATCTCCATTCTAGGAACGGACAGCACCTATATCTCATAGGGTGGAGCTCATACCAACCCAGCCTGGTGCAGCCCCACAGCACTTCAAAGTCCCTGTGGTGCCAAAAATGGAAGAGCCACACTTAATTCTGTGCTGCTTCTGGGCTAATGAATTCAAGCATCTCTGCAGTGCACTAGCAAGTGGTTCTGCTTCTCAGCTTGATGCATATTTGTCTGGGTGTGTCTGTGCCTGGCATGCTCACAAGTAATGTTTTCCCTCTGGAAAACAATTCCTGAAAGACAGCTATTGTCTCTTAAATATTGCTTTTAATAAGAGTAGTGACAAAATATTGTACTATTAGATAGGGTCCTGTTTTACCAGACAGTTAAAGATGGTGAAGATTGTGGGGTTCATGAGTTCATTTAATTATTTAATTTAATAATTGAGAAAGCTCTCTCCAATACCTTAAAGGAAAAAAAAAAAAAAAAAGAAAAAAAGCATGAGTCCAGTAGCCTTTTAGCTACAGATATTCTACAGTTACTTAGATTTTTATCTAAAAGTGTGGTTACATTACTTTTTCACTGCTCTCATGTTCTCTGAAGGAAGTCTGCTGGAAATTAATCTTCCCAGCATACTGTTCAGTAACTTCTCCAAGCAGACATCATTTCTTTCTAGCAAAGCAGACATGAGTTTTTGATTTAGCTGCTAGAATTTCACTCTCTATTGTAATTCTTAACATTTGTAATCAAGTATGCTAATACAAATGTCTAGCTTTATTTTATACATTCCCACACGGTAATACATTCCTAACAAGATGTAGAAATAATAGATAAATTCCAGTGCGTGTAATACAAACTTGCCTTTATCTCAAAAGAAAAAAAAAGGGAAAAAAATTCCACAAAACCACAAAAAAAAACCAACAAGCAAACAAAAAAACCCCCCTGACTGATTTTCTGAGATATTAGCTTCCTGATGAAAAAAGCTTTATCACTTGTTTGTTATTTTAAATGGGAATATAAAATGAATGATGAGGCAGGTTCTTTGTTAGAGTTGTAACAGAGGAATGAGCTGGTCATAGTTCCAGCATATGTGTGAACTTCCACAGATGAAATAAATTTGTCAGGTGTTTGTACTTGAACTGGAACCAGCCATACTAATTCCTTCAGTTTTGCTAGTGTAGGCTTTTACATGCTGAATCTAGCGTGCCTGATGGTGCTGCTCATTGTACCAGTGATGGGTGAACAACAGAAAATGCTATGCTATTTGCATATGTAATTGTTTGAGAATAAGTAAAGCATGACTTTGCTACCACTGATTTATTGAAGACGTGATTGCATCTTTTACAAGCTGTCAGCTGAAGAGGAGCTTGCTCAGCGTGCTTGCCTTCCCCCTCACCCTGAGTCGTGGAGGTCAGGGCGCTTCACTCGGCTGCTTGCTGCCTCATGAGCAATTTCTGGTGCCATGTGCAAGTTCACAGGGAGCTGTGCCGGGAAAGGCGGTGTAGCCAATCCGAACCCTGCTGAACACTGAGCCAGTATGCAGGAGGCTTATGAAGGCAGCATAGGCTGGAGCTGTTGCCCATCTTCAGATTTCCAGTGAGAGATATTTTAATGTGTCCTACCTCCCTCTTTTTAAAGCATGCTCATTCCATGACACTCGGTCCCAGTCGAGGCCCATGCAGGACCCTCTCTAAAACCCTGGCTTCCTTCACATACTTGTGCAGCTGTCCCTGCAACATTACCCCCCCATTGCCCAGGGCACATGCAGCCAGGGTTGTCAATGGTATCCTTTTTGCTAATGCAGTTGCATGCGTGTATTAGAAGGACTTACCTGAAACTCATTTTGGAGATGGGTCTGTGCTGTTTCGTTTTACAAAACAAGAGGAACCTCATTCCTTTGTGTGAGGAGAAAAGCATAATTCTGAAAAATATCTCTCTGCAGAATGAGAGGCCTGTCCACAGTATTTCTTTACTGAAGGCTGATTAAAATCTGCTTGTTTATCTTTCAGTATTTTTTTTAGTACAAACATTCACTTTAGCCACTGACATGCTGGGCAGGACTAGTTGTTTCTGCTGCTACAGTCATCTAAGAATGTCTCAGGATGATTTCAGAAAAACAGTTTTTTACAAGATTTTAAATTTCTTTTCTCATATCTATCCCATGTTCTTTTTATATTCTATTCTGCCTCTTCGAGAGTTTCAGAGGAATTATATGTGCTGTGTCATGTACAGCTCCAAGAAAAGGGTACTGCATTTTTGTTTCACCCTAGTATTTTGGGTCTTCAACTCACAATTTGTAGAGAGTTTCATCAGGTACCTGCTGAAGACAGGATTGATACCAAAGTGAATTTATGTTTTTCAGAAAACCCCATGCTGGTGAAAAAATATGCATCCCAGATATTCATATGGCTTTTTCTAACAATGTGAAAGTAAATATGATCGGGTGAATTGTAAACTATTTATAAGCGCTCGGTTCTATATGTTGAATATGAATAAGGGATGCTGGCCGTTCTTCTGGGGTAGAAAGATATGTCTTTGACCAACTGTGCAAGCTGGGCCCTTGAGAAAGGAGTATTAAACATCTAATTCATTTCCTGTATATCTCTAGCATACCTGCTGTAATCCAATATTATTGTTGAAAGGTTCCTACTATGGATTAAGTTGTTAAGCAGCTATGTCTTAAAGCACTTAACCTTTGCCTTTTGTTATATTTGGGAAGAGAGTAATGCCTCCAGTTCTTGCCAGTCCAGTCAGGTATACTGTGAGGTTCATAACTTCACTGGAGAAGAACTCTAATGGAAATCTCTGTTTTATTTTCATTTTCATTAATTTTATCCAGAGGAAATAATTTTCACATCTGCCTGCATCCAATCTGCAAGCAAATGTCATTTACCCTAGATTTTATTTTAAAAAGCAATTGATTCTTTGTCAGATTCCTATATCCTTTAGTCACCCCCAAAAACCAGCCTCATTTTAGGATTTTTCTTAAATTGCTACGCTTCTTCTTTGCACCAGGTCTTAGACCTCTGTAGGCAAAGTGCAAGCTCATAGTAAAGTGTTTCTAAATGCAGTTTATACTGTTTCCATTTTCTGACTTGACTTCTATCAGGAAGCAAATGACATGAATGGATATTTTATGCTGTAACTTCAGTGAATCGTAAGGAGAAGCTTTTTGTTGCTTGTGCATTTTTCTAAAGCTTTGTGGAACCTTTTTCCCTTTGATTGCCCCCCCATCTCTACAGTGAAAATATGAACACTCTGATATCAACTGTAAATAAGGATTATCTAGTTTGAAGTAGACACTGGATGTAGAATTTGTAGACTGAAATATTAACAGATAATTCATGTTATATTCATATGAATTAAGCAATGGTTTGGGTTTCAATAGGTTTTGAATAAGATCCCTTTTGACTCTAGTGGGAAGGGAAACAGCAAGATACAATGCAAAAGCATATTCTTGTCTGTGCCTTGGGAAGAACAGGCCATGAAATGGTCAGGTTTTTGATTTGTGTTTTATGATGAAGTATGCATCAGGGACAAGATGTTTACAAATGATTTTTCATCGAAAATTAAAAGCAAAAGCCAAATTAAGGGGTAAAAGTTCAAATTAGTTAACATGCTGAAGATGATCACTGTTGAGCAGCCAGTTAAGCCAGCTTATTCCATTAGCTCAGTCTGCTGTTATTTGACGATGCTAATGACAAGCTGCTACTTTGGTTTGCTTTTGCTTGCAAGTATAATTTTGAAAAAAACAAAACTGTAGATATATGAATCTCATGATTATTTAACTATTTTTCTTATACATTTTTAATAGTGCCTTTCGTCCCTGATAAATGGTGGTAATACCTGTGTTCTGGTTTCTTGTAGAATTTGATGGAGATACTTAAAATAGGTCACTGTTTGCCCAGTTTCATATGGATTCTGTCTGGATTGCAGTGAGGTAAATACAAAAAATTCCTTTAGTGTTTAACAGCACCACCACAAGGCTTGAAATACCTAAAATAGAATGAAGGCTTGTTAGAATTCTGACATGATGAAGAGCTTATTTATAAATCTTTTGCCCCTGGAAAGCTTCAGAAAGAGGCTCAAATAAGACAAATAATTTTGTCTTCAGTGCAACAATTAGATATATCACTTATCACCTTTGTGAATTATCCAAGTGAAGATAAAAGCATTCACTGATAAACTTCCGACTTATAGATAGCTTATAGCTTATAAAGCACTACAGGACTGGGAACGCAGTCATCGGTGAGTTTTAAAAAAACCCAACTCGCCAGTCTTTTCCAATTGCAGTCTGTATTGTTTTCTCGGCAAACGCTGCGTCCCAGACATAATAGACCGCACTTTCCAAGGAATACTTTGTTGCTTCAAAACTAATATTTCTGTGAAATATTGGTGAGGAACTTGGTGTTTTTGTAATCTTAGAAGTGTCAATAGATCTTTCCCTCATGTTAAATATATAAGGCTGCAAAGTTTATATATATACACACATTAATTCATCTCTATTTTAATGTTCTGCTTTGACATTAAAATTTCACACTCTTTTCATACAACTTTAATGAGTACTTTTAAAGCGAATAATGGCAAAGCTACATGAGAAAAATGTCCGAGTAAGAAAGCTGACTGGACATTTCATTTGCCTCTTTTCCGGTGGTGCAGACCCACGCATCATTGCCTATCCCAACAATTTGACTCTCATAACTAGAGTCCGTCAGCTGCTGTCAGCTGTGGGGGCTGACTGGACAATAGTGGGTGTCAGTCCCCCAGGATCAGCAGTTAGACTGTCTGCAAAAAGTCAACAAAGTACTCAGAATTTATTTATTTATTTTTTATAATTCCCATTGGGTATTTTGTCCAAATATTCCAGAATGTTTCTCCAGATGTTTACCTTGTTCTGCATAAGTTAACGTAGGGTTACTCCTTTCTAAGTGAAATCAGCATGAGGAAGCTTTGGAAAGCAACAGTCTTTGTTTTGTTTTGTTTTTCTGTAGAAATAATACTGGAATCTAGCGGAAATGGATCATTTTTTAAATTATTTAAACCATGCAACATTGATATGAATTATTGATTATGGCAAACAGAGTTAACATTTCTTTTTCTTTATACCAAACACTGTGCAGTGAGGCACACTAGTGCAAAATAAAAATACGGGCATTTACTGGAACAAAAGTGCAGAGAAAAAGCAAGCTAATTGCTACCTCAAAATATGCTAAAATGAGGATTTCAAAGTCCTGTATAAAAGTTGAAAATGTTGGTATGGCCTAGTCTTTGTACTTCCTCTTCTCCCAAGCCTCGGTACGTGCTGTTGAAGTGTGGCTTGTGCGGCACGCACAGCCCACTTGGGTCGCGTCTTGTGTGTGGCAGGTACTTTTGTGAACAGGGCCTGGTTCCCTGTAGCTCCTGGTTAGATAATCATCTCCTGTCTAATACTTTGGCAACTTTGAAGCATTTCTTTCATTTGGGGCATTCTTAACGTCTCTCTTTCACTTTGATTTGCTACGGCTTAATATTGTACCTGAGATCATACTCCAGACTTTCCCTTATGGAGATATGAATTTGAGTCCATTACTTCTCCCAGCACCTCTTTTTTGATATTGTTTAGAACTTATTATTTTCCAAGGCTGTATCCTTCCATCAAGCTTTCAGCCAGGACCTTTTAAAAATTATTACCACGTAGTCAGACACCCATGCAAACACATCACTTTCATTGCTTATGGAAAGAGAGAAAAAATTTGCAATGACACTACCCTCTTATATATACAAGTTAAATAAAATTTATGCCACTGTCAAAATATAATTGTTCTCTCAGTTATTGTTCAATTCAATTTTAAATACTTGATGTCAATAACTATACTATGCTCCTGTTTAATATATCTCTGCCATTGTGGCACTGAGTTTTTATTTGCCTAGTGCTATGAGGATCTTGGATCTGTTTCACCAGAACTTCTTGTTGCCTGCAACCTTCTCATACCTGATGGTGGGTTCTGTTTTCAGTAATGCTAATCAGTAATCTTGAAATAGAAAGACAGTGAAATTAAAAGAAATTAGAAGTTCTTCTCAAATTTGAGATTTAAAAATGTATACTTGATTGGATTTTATGGGAAGTAAATTCCGGGAAGTGAAAAAAAAGCCCCCCAAAAAATTGACCCTCAGTTAGAGAGCTACCTGCCTCTTTTTTGCCTGCAGAAGAAAGGCATCAGACACCATTAAAATCTTCTCAATAGAGAATGAAATGTTTTGGGTAAAACTAGAACTTCCCTGTAAATTTGTATTTTATGAAAAAGGCATTTCTGTGGGGAATAATTCTAATAAGAAATTCTTGACTCCCCTTACTCAGCATCTAGGGAAGATAGTCCTATAATGCTCCATAATTTGAAACTGTGTTCTTAAAATTGAACCGTGTAATTTGTATTCAGGCAACCCAGAAGAGAAAGGATGAATACTGCAACAGTGGTTCTCACCCCTAAGGCCTGTGGTCTTAGATTCCATATGTATATTGTTACAGTCGTAGGCTAGATGGATGGTCCGTAGAAAGAAGCATACCTGACCACAGGTTTTAGTGTTTAGCATGCTACACAGACCCCAGAAACCTAGATTCAATCCCTACTTTTCACTCTGTATGTATTTAAGTAAATGCAGTACTTTTGGGCTCATTTCCCACCTAGAAAATAATATTAAATAATTTGCCTCAAAGGAGCAATGATGAGGTAAATTAAAAAAAAAAAAAAAAAAAAAAAAGACATGAGGCTCTTGGTTGTTCTGGTAGTGGAACGGCTGAAATTGTCTAAGAAAGTGAACCATGTCCTGAGGATGATCTGAGCTGCAGAGTCTTTCCCCTACTCATATTTTACATTTTCCCCAGCTGAATCTAATTCTGTTTCTCACTCACGTTTCTTTCCTGATCAAGTCCTTTGCTTCAAATGTTTGTGAAGACATAAATTCCAGTTTGTTCTACTGGCAAAATAAAGGCAAAGTGCCAATTACCTCTTGGGCCACCTACCTAATGAGTACATGAAGAGCCAAATAGATTTCTACAGCATCCCATGCAGCATTGTTTCTCCTTCAGTATCCCTTACCAGTTTGCTATGCTGCTGTTATTACTCAGTTTGCTTCCCTTATCTGTGCTGCATTCGAGTCAAGGCATCCTGGATTTATATTTTCAAGTTACATTTTCTGACAAGCTCTATGAAGTATGTTCCAGAAGTACAGACACAATGGCATTCATTGCTTTGTCTGTTACACTGAATTTTCTTATTCTGTTATTTAAGGGGAAAAAGTCATCCTTCTGGGTATGGCTTCACATCCATCAGCTGAACCCGTGAACTGGATTTTGCATGCTACAGCTTTTCTTTTTGCTACTGGGTTTTGTTATCTTTCTGAAAAAGATGCAGAAAGGGAGCAGGGACCATTGTGCGTCACCATTGCTCTAAATGTAATTTGGTATTAATGGCAGACAAATGCAGTACACATGTAACTATATATTACTGTTACAACACCCTATGGGCCATGAAAAGCATCACAAAAGCAGATGTTCTAGGAGGAGAAAAGAGAACACTTAACTAATTTAAAAGTTAAATCAAAATCCGATCTGTCTTTTTCTGGGTGACGCAGAGTGAACACGGTCTCAGGTTTTACAGAGTACTCCAAGCCTGTGAGAAATAGTTCAATGAGCTTGTGAATATGACTGAGGCAGCCTGTCTGAGTTAGGACAGACTGGATAGCCCTTTAAGTTCCTGTGCCTCACAACATCACAGGGTTTCGTTAATGTGCTCCAGCCTTTTGGTATATTGCCCCAGGGATTAATCCTGGTCTGGCAGGGATTTAGCTTTGCCAGTCCATGGGCTGCTTGGCTGTCAAGGACTTCTCTGCAGTTTTCACTGTTCAAAGACCGTCAAGGTATACGTGAAATTATTCATATTTTCCATCAGGTTGTTCACAAGCCTACATACTTTATTTGAAGCCAGGTTCTTCATCATCTCTCTTGTAGATCATGAAGTGGAAGAGAGGTTTCTGTGGTCTGAAAGATAATGTCTTTACCTATTTGAGGTGAAAACAAATGAGGCACTGAAATTGAATACCTTTGGTTTTGTTATTTACTCCAGCTGTAGCACATATTATAGAATTAATTTTGATCCAGATCTTGACTTTGTTATGGCAAAAAGTTTTTCATTACAAAAAACATCAAAGTGCTGTGTCTTTGTAAGTGAAATTAATACAAGTTTTGACTGACCCCAAATCAAAAGGCTTCTTTGGCCATTGATCTGTATTGAAAATGTTTTCTTTTTTTTAGAACAGCAAATGGTTCAGTCTCTTTAAAATGATTTAAGGAAGTGTAAAAGTTATGTTAACCAGAGAGAAAGAGTTTGTTTTAGTAAGGATTTGGGGGAACAGAGTTGATTTATATTTCTCATATATCATGAGTCTGAAGCAGCATCTGTGGCTATTGCTTCAAACTGCAAGGGTGAGCCAGAAGTGGCTGAGTATATGCTTGGGTCTGAAATCTTTTCCTGACCATGAGAAAACTTCAGGTTTCAGCTTCTTTTCATAATGAAATGACGTGCATGCCATTCTCCTCAGTGTGACTATGACTGCCTGTGTTCTAATAACTCTTTGACCTGTTGGCAGACTTCTGGTAAGCTTAAGCTGTTGAATGCTCTTAAAGATATTAAATACCCACATGTCATACAAAATTAGTTGACTAGAAGAGGGCGATGTCTGTATTTTAATTGACTAATGTGATAGCCCATTTGTCAGAGGGTCTAGACATTGTCTTTGAGAGGAAGACTGCAATGTGAGATCACGCTATTTATTAGAGATCAGAAAATCTAAATGGAAGAGAGACACAATGTACACCTCAATGTTTGGAAAAGTCTCAGCAGAAGTCTTGATATCAGGGATCAGAAACCTAATCCTGAAGACCTCCAAACTGGATACCATGCAGTCTCTTCAAGCCACGTATTCTAGTGCTTCATTTCTTCACCAGTTTTGTAGATAGGTGCTGCATTTACTCTTTTATGTTCTTTTTAGTGTGTACACCCTTCACAAATTTTTAAAGGTAGTGATGTCAGCTATTTAAACACTTTGGGATGGAGTTTGCCAGACCTAAGTGCTTTGAAAACTTTACAAAGAACAAGATTGAGTATAACTATACTTGGTTCCCTTAATGTACAACACATCATTTATTTCTGAAGAGGGAGGTCAAATTCCAGGAGACATATTAAGAAATCCGACTCTTAAGATATGGGATCTCAATGGAAAATAGTTCCTATGGGAATTGTCAAGTTAACCTGACTAATCTTTGAGGCTTTAAATATTTTTTTGCCCCTTGTTATAACCAGAGATGGTTTAGCTAGCTTCTCTAAAGATGGAGAGCTTAAGAGTTGTAGGATACATCAGTCCCTGCAGACTAGAAAGGTAAATTCAGCCTGACTGAGGAAGCAAGGCACTGAAGGATTCATAATTCCTGGGAGGAAAAAGAAGTAAACTCCTGGGATTGTTTAAGTCTCATCCAAAAGTCTGGAGTTGCACAGACAGGAAGCATAGCAAATGGAGTTCTCAAAAATCAGAGATCATTTTGTGCTAAGTGGAAGTGTTTAGGTTCTGCTGAAGCCATAAGGGGAATAAATGATACTCATTTTGCTTGCCTTGTAGAGAGCTGCTAGTATCTGTATGTTAAAATTTGTTGTACCTTCTAAAATTCAGTGAGCTGTAGGTGAACGTTTAAAACACTTCAGTGATGAAGTAGTTAAGAATTTTAAATCTTCCAATGGATAGTCATTCATGCTGACACTGAAAAGTCAAATAGTATGCCACAGGATAGAGCATGTATTCTGAATCAGCAGAATTAAATAAGCCTACTGCTGCATCTGGTTATCAAGTTTAAAGTCAGACTAGGGTGCAAAAGGAATTGTGTGTAATGTAAAGGTAAGACATAAGAAGCATGATAATTCTGAGTGGATTCCATGTTTGGCATATGTATAACTGGTGCTTTATATGGTAGACATTTTGCGATCAAATTATATTACAAATGGTAGGCTTCCATGTTTGGCATATGAGGTGCTCTATATGGCAGACACTTTGGAGTCAAATTATTTTTACTTAAAACATGAAAGTATTTCTGTCAATACTGTGTTATTTTAGTCTTCTACACCCAGGGAGCAGAATGCAGGTTTAAGCAAAATTGGTTGTAATACATGCAAAGCGGCCATGTAAAAATGCATTTTCCATTGCAAATCAAATTACGTTTTTGGGATATTAAGCTGATAATACTTGAAAACCTCCTTACAGGAGTGGAAATGATATTCTCCAATGCTTTTCACTTGTGTTCATACTGTCTTGCAATTCAGTCAGGAGACTGGCAGAGGAAGCATAAGTGATCATGGAGGTACTGATCACCTTGAAAACTGGCATTGACTTTGCCTCCTGAGCAAAGGTGTGTGAGTGATGGGTAACTGACAAATTAGCCCTTAACAGATTTTGCTTCTTAGGAAGATCATGCAGTTGTAATACCTGCTGTTTACCATTAAGTCAGAAAAATGTAAGAATTATGGAAATGCAGTAGGCTGCTAAGAAGAAAATGTTCAGTAATTTTTAAGAATGAATTCGTGTTTTATGTTTAATGTGAAATAGGAGGAACATTTGCAGAAGGGAGCTTGACTTCTCAAAACCAAGATGGGACTAGATTCCTGGTCAGACAAATCATGATATTGAGGGGCATTATTTAAAATCAGAGTCTGAAAGGAAACTGAGAAATGCTAGAAATATTCAGGTCAGATAATAGCACATATTGGTGATGTCAGTAATAGAAAGCTGGAGCTGTACCTCAAAACTGTGCTTAGAGTTCATTGGGAAAGCTAGGAGGGTTTTAACCCTCCCCTGTAAGTCTCTTCTGTTCTTCTCCTGCCCACAGTGCTGGCAGCTTGCAGAATCCCTGGCTGCTACCCAGCAGTACTGTTCCTCTGAAGCTGCAGAAATATTTTGGCATCCTGTAGTCCTCAGGCCAAAAAAGAAAAAGGGTTTTCCTTGGCTGTGGGTGCACCTGCACTCCCTGGTGTGGCTTGGAGGCAGGAGAGTAGGGAGAGGGCGTCTGTGCAGACCCCTCTCCCTTTTTCTCTGAATGCACTGGGGTTGTGCCCACTGGAAGTAAGCCAAGCTCGAAGAGAAGCAGATGGAGTTTAGAAACAGTCTCTGGGAAGAAAGCTATTGCATATAGCTCTTAGTCTACCGCTGAAACTTAAACCTGCAAATTTTGCTGCAAAAAGTTTAGCTTTGGCAGAAAGTAAAGCAAAGCAAAAGAAAATAGTCTTTTTTTTGCTTGGAAGTTATTTGGTTTGAGGTTTGATAATAACTCTTGCAAAATCTTCGTGCTGCAGGTCTGGAGAAGATACTTTATGCACAGGCTGCTAAAACATCATCCACTACATGGTCACTTGGGGATCTCAAACCTTTTTTTGAAACATCTAGTATTAGTTACAGTTGGAAACAGCATACTGGAAGAAACGGCACAGCACTGTGAGATGTAGTTTAGCTGTTCTTAAATTTCACCAAATTAATAGTTGTGTCTGCAATTTAGCTAATGAGCAACACAAGGCAAAGAATGCCCTTGCCTTTCCTTAGAGACACTCTGGGGTTTTCCAAGGAGAGCTCAGAGCACTTTTTCCCAAGTGGTGAATTACCTAATTTCAGTAAATTGCCTCCTTTCCAAGTTGTACAAGCAACTCTCTTTTATAGCTCTACAAGGAGATACTGCCAGGTGTTACACATAGCGCAGAAAATGCATTATGATGCCAGTTGCTCCCAGACTAAAAAAAAATAAATCCCTCAACATTTTTCTTTTTTAAAAAACATCTAATTGCGTTAATATTTTTCCAAGCCAATGAGCAAGCAAACTGGTATGTCCCTGCATACCACTTTTGGGCACAGCTCATCCTTGGTAGTAACTTCTCACAGAAAAATTAACAGCAGCTTTTATTATTCATGTTTCTGATCTACTTTGTGGAGGCAGAACAGCACTAATCACTTGATTTGACTTTCTCTGAAGTAGCTATTGTAAAGCTTATATCGGAGAAAGATAAGAAGTGTGAAATGTAATCTGTTTTCTTTGGGTTTTTTTTTTGTTTGGTTGGGGTTTTTTTTGGTGGGAGTGGTGGTGGTATCAGTTAATAATAAGAAAGAGCAGAAAGTTAAATTTCATTCATGTGCAGAAGGTGGAGGGGAATCTACTCATCCAGATTGTTCCTGAGAGGTGATATTCTGAATACATGCTCACACCTAATGGTCTGATTCTTGAGAAATATTGCTGTCAAATACAAGTGGTTGTTATGAGTGTTGTATATACAGAAAATGCTTTCCAGCTTGTAGACAGTCTTAGGAAAAACTAGGATTGCGGAAATAGGAGGGTAAGGCTCTGTAAGGCAGCACCTGCTGGTCTAAGTCTTCCAAATACAGTCTGCTTCATTCCTTTTCATCCTCCAATTCTGTTAAATGTCTAAATATAAAGATCAGATTTTTAATATGAATGAGTCCTGGACTTCTGCAGCAATCTGATCTGGATTCAAAGCTGTATTAGCTTCATAAGACATTAATCACATAGTCTGTGTCTCAAATAATTGCATATTTTTGACACTGATACATTATTGTTCTTTTACTGCACTTCTGTCATTTTCCACATTTGTTTCATGGGACTATAAAATGTTATTGCTTGTGAGATAAATAATTCAAGTTTTCTGAAGCATAATTAAGTGTGTGGTCATATTATATAAAGGCAATAGTTTATGCAGCTGTGTTTTAATTCATGCATTGTTACCTTTATTTTTACCAGTTGCTATTTTATAATAAAGCTACAGTTTGGAATCAGAATAGGTATGCTTGAATTTAAACTGAATTGGAGCCTGGTACTAGCAGTATGTTTGTCCTTTCCAGAAATGCAACCCTGCAAAAGGCTGTTGTACAGTTAATCCATTCATATGTTCGAATGGGAGATATTACATGTATTGAAAGTTATTAAGTAAAATGAGTACCTGGAAGAACAGAGTAACTATTAATATGCACAGAAATCTTCCCCATGAGTAATATACTATCTGCAGATCTCTGGAGATGATTTATTTTAATGCAGCTTGAATGTAATATTTCCATTTGCAGACAAATTTGATCAAATACAATAAACAGTGCTGGAGTCTTAATGTAATTCTATTACCTATAAGCCAGCACATAAAACAGTAATGCAGATGCCTAACAAAAGGCAGAGTAGCATCTTCAGCTTTGCTGATAAATATCAGTGTAAGTCATGTAAGTCTAATAATCAAGCACAAAAGTAAGAGAAAGTAATATCCCTAGCCTTGCCAAAACACAAATGGAATATAGATGAAGGTTGATGCCTTGAGTAAAAATGAGCGCTATATTTAATGTAAGGAATAACCAAGTAATGCTGAAATCCAAAAACTAATAAAAATATCCTTTGATAGCCTGATATCTAGCATATCTTGGGAATATATCCTAGGAAGTATCTTGGGAAATAGCAAGGTCTGTTGTGATAGGACAAGGGATATTGGTTTTAAGCTAAAAGGTGGTGGAAGAAATTTTTTACAATGAGGGTGGTGAAGCACTGGCACAGCTTGTTTGGAGAGGTTTTGGAGGCCCCATCCCTGGAAACATTCAAGGCCAGGTCGGACGGGGCTCTGAGCAACCTGCTCTAGTTGAAGACGTCCCTGCTCACTGCAGGGGGGTTGGACTAGACGGCCTCTAATGGTCCCTTCTGACCCAAACCATTCTGTGATTCTGTGAAATACAAACTGCTCTGAAATAAAGATCAGACAGAACTAGACGTGCCATATATTTGGTTTGGGTTTTTGGTCTTACCACACCTTTATTTACATGAACCAGGGGCTGGAGGGTACCTGGGAGCTTTAAGTACAAGCAGCTACTATATGACAGCTGACTGTATTGCAACACTGAATCTACCAAGCTGAGGAGAAATCTGATATTTTACTGCTGATCTTTCACCTTGGATTTGATTGCAGAACTGTAAAACTTTTAATCTCTAAAATGGCAGTACTATTAGCTTGGAAAAGTGTCGGAAGAGAGAAGAATTTTATCACAGATCTAAAGTTACCAAAAGCTTTTATTTCTGCAGAGTGCGGTTGGTGGCATAACTTGCTAGCCAGTACAGTGCAAGTCACCTATGCTGATGGTTCTGAAGAGAAGACAAGGCAGCAAAAGTAAGACTGTAGTACTAATCCTCTGTTATTTCTGCCATTGAAGGGGGGCCAAAAAGGTTGTCAGGTATGCATTGCAAGAATATTAGAACAAATGAACGTGTGTGGAGCATTTAGGGAAAAATACCACCCAATCTGTAAAAGGAAATTGAGTCCATTGTCTCTGCTGTTTCAATGAAGGGATTAGAATCTTTCTACATTTTGATGAGAAGAAAATTAAATAATTTGCCTGTCTGTCAACTATGCACTATTTTTGCAAACATGTCAGTACTTAGCAGTTGGAATCAATGAGACTGAAGCTATTTTGTGGAACACCTATTTAAAAAAAAAAAGGCAGTATTAATTTTGTTTAATAAAAAGTGGGACACGTCCTGATTTAAAGAAAGGATCTCAAATGAACAGGATAAAGCCCATTACTGTCACAGTGGAAATTCCTGTTGACTTTACTGACAGGAGGGTCCCACCCATTGTGAAATCAAAGGAGTAATCAAATCAAGACAGATTAAGTTTCCACCAGATCATGCTGACAGAAGAGCTCCATTCTGCTTGAAGGAAACATAAATGAACAGAAACTTTTTCTCTTCTCCACCCCTCTTATCATGCACAGCTTCTGAGCTTTGGGAGCTCTTGCTAGCTGTCTCTGATCAGGATGCAACAGCTCAAAGTAATTTTATGTTTATGTTTTATATACTTCCTGAAAGGAGTTTTAGCAATATATTGGAATAAAAGGAAACAGCATGAGTCTGACAAGGCTGCTGCTGGAACTTATTGCAACTTACTGCTATTCTTCTCTATTATCTGTCTGCTTTCAAACATACTCCAGCCATAGGTCTGATTTGTCATTGTCATGCGCCTCAGCAGCATGGTCAGTATCTTCTCTGAATGTATGTAACAACGTACATGGGTGGGTTTGAATGTTGGTATATACAAGATTAGAAAATGATTCATCAGCTGCAGAAGTCCTATGTATGAAAATTTTATTCACTTTTGTAGAAATTTTTCTTTCAGTGTGTGTCCTTGTTGTTTTCTTTGAAAATTTTACCTGTTTTGGCTCAAAAAACCCCCCATCTGTTCTCTACTCATCTTGGTTCCAGCTTTGGAGAAACTGAACAATATCAGCAACTGATCTGTTATGTTGTATCTCATATATTTTCAACTGAATGTTGGATGGTCAAGTCTACTAGTTACTTTTCAACTGAGAACTTGTGGAATTACCTATGTGGGGTTGTGCCCCAGAGTTAAGAACATGATGTGCTACCACAGCACATACGGCTGTTCCCCAGTCCATTCAGAATGATAATTTCTGTTGTTATGTGCAAATCACCAAATTATGCACTGATATCGGATCTAGGACCCCTTGATTAGTCAAGGTCATGATACAGGAAGGTCTGCTGAAAGCCAATGAACTACTTAGTATGAACAAAGCGTAAGCATAGGAATATGTGTGTGTATAAATGTGGGCCTTGAATGTGGGTAGGTTTTATTGGTGGATTATCTTAACCTGCTCTCAGTATAATGGAATAGATTCCATCCTACAGGCTGCCAGAATGGAAAATCATTGCTAAGTAAAATATTCAACTGGATTACTTCCTGTGAAATATCTAGCCAAATACCTTCCCTTATGAAACAAATTTCCTGCTCTTGTTATTTCCAAAAGTAAAATATAACTTTACATAGCAGCTTTAGAAATGGAGGAGCACAAGCCCAAATTTCAGAGAAGTATGTGATTATAGAATTTAACCTGAGTAGACCAAACCTCTCAGGAAGATTGTCTTCCTGACAGTCTGTAAGATTTGTCAAACCTCAGAGTCGGAGAAATTTTTCTGCTTTTTCTGTTAAAAGCAGCACTATTCCTCCATTCTTCTGTTGTCTGAGAAAATTAATCTAATTTCTAGTCAGAGAAAAATGAAAGAGTAGCCTGGCCTAAAAAGATTGGTTTAGTGTGTTATATTTTATATCAAAAAAATGAAGGACCTGGGAAGATTTGTCTGTAACTCACCTTTTCCATTTTAGCCTTCACACTGGCAAGTTTACCTGAAAAATCAATATTTTACATTGAAAAAAAATACGTTCTGTGTCAGTAATATTCTCAAGCAATATAGATCTTAAAGAAAAATGCCAGCACTTGCCAGGTAAATATTTGTAATGAATAATCTGTCTGAACCCCAGGGAAACTGCAGATCTGGAAGCAATGGCCAGCTTCTTCCCCTTCTCCCTCATTTTTTTTGTTCATTATGTTTACCACAGGGCTGCATCGTTACTCTTCCTTTGGCAGCTATGACTTTTCTTGCAAATGTCAACCCTCAGCAAAAAAGCTGCTCTTAAGCAGTAATTACACAGGCTGCCCTGCAGGAATAGGGCACTTATTACAGAGCAAAGCATGCCAGGTGCTCTGGCAGCTTTATATTGGTCCAAGTTTGTCATGTGTACATAGAAAGAGGTGATAGGGTTTCATCTGAGCAGTGTAGGCATCCATAGAGCAGTGGGTGCTAGAGGCAGGCAATTTTTTCTCATTTCTGCTATGATTTCATCTGAGTTATATGTCACCTAAACTTTCTGTGTTTCAAGCACTTCTTTCAAATAAAGGTGCTCATACCTGCCTGTGTCTTGTAAAACAATTCAGGATCCATAATACCTGAAGTCTTCTTAATCCTGTATTCTGAGGAAGCAGCTAAATGATGGTTGGATTATTTGCACTCTTGAATAGGACATATGGAAGGATTTAATCTTGAATAACTGGTCAGTTTTTCTCATGGTGAACCTGGATTGTCTCTTCAAGGGAGGTTGTGCTGGAAGTAAGTCCTTAATTATTTTATTCTGCTTCCATACCTAAAGTCTAGGTCTCAGAATAACCTGTTGTTACAGGAGTAATCTCTCCAGAGTTCCCAATATTTCAGCCCTGCATAAACCCTGGTTTGATATGAAAGTCACTAAAGCTATCATGAAGACAAAGTAGAATGATTCTTTCATGTCACGGTGGCAAACTGGAAAGTGTGAATTGGTTTCATATTTAAAATTACCATATTCCCACTCTGTACTTAAAAACAAGTGCATTTTACTCTACGTGCAAAGTAACACAGGTTTAATTGTCTGGAAAACCCATGACAGCTATCACTGGAGAATATAAGTCAGAATCTATGTTAGCAGGGAGCTTTGCTGCACATGCTTGAAGGTTCCAGCCAGAAATTATGTCTTATTCTGAAGAAAACGAAGAAAAGACAAAACCCAGCCTCTTTCATCAGAGTATGGAAAAACATGCATGTTATATATTGCTTGTAAATGAAGTGTTTTGATTATCCTTGCAATTTTATGGAGCATACAGCTTTGCTTTACTGTAAAGTGTACACCTTGAGACTGATTTTGTTTTTTGGCGTCACAGTCTGAAAGCAAATGTTGAAACAATGAGAGCTTCAATATTGATCACCCCTACTTTTTTTATTTTTATATATATACATGTGTGTGTGTGTATGCGTGTATAATTTTAAGGGAAGCTGTTTGTAATGAAAATGAATACTGTTCCATCAGCCTAGTTAAATTGTCATTGCACACTTCAAATCCTTTTGGGATAAGGATCCTCTTCTACAGTACGAGTTTACTGCCCCGGTGCAATACAGCCTTTATTATGACTGGTGACCGTAGGGCTACCTTAGCTTAAAGAATGATAATCAGGCACCTTTTCAAATATTAAAATGGCAGAAAGATGAGATTTCTTTTTTAGTATGTCCAGTTTGCTCAGTGTTTTACATAGTAATAAAATTATAAGAGGGGGCAACATGTTCTTTCATTCCCCAGTTATCCCTGGCCTTCTGCTCCCTTGATATAGTGCTGCAAATCAGCCATCCCTAGCTCAATTTCATAATTTCAGCTCTTCATCCCTACCTGCCAGCGGCAGCTGCTGAGCCACTGACTCTCTGTTGGCTCTGTGGGTGATCAGAGCAGGGGAGAAGCTGCCAATGCCACACGGCAGCAGCCTAGAAAGTGCGTGCTTTCTCTTAGCTGTAATTTCTCATTCTACCACTGTCTTCCCCTGTACACATGGCCTAGTGCAAGCACACGTGCCTCTGTCATTGACTGGATATGTCCAGTAAGGGGCAAGACCCACCCTACCTGTGTCATGTGCAATGGCTACAGATTGCAGTCCAATCCACTATTGTCCCTCCTTTCTCAGGATGTTGCATCTGCCCTTAAGGCTCTGATCACTGACTTCCACATAGTTAGGCAACAGGTTTTGAAACATTACTGTGAATCATGAGACAAACAAAATTAAACAGAAATGCTCCGCAGTTTGTCACAGGCTTATTAGAAAGCAGGCTGCAAGTAGTAAATCAAGTTTGGAATGGAAGTTGCATGTTTTCTCAAGGAAAGAAGGAGAAGGAGGAGGTTGAGACCATGTGAAGCATTTTATGTGCTTAATGACTCTACCATTGATAAGTGAATGTTATGAGGCATAGTGGAGATTTACAGCTGTAATGGCTTGGCAAATAGAACAAGAAGTCTATGCGTAACAAGGACAAACTAACACATTTTACACAATTAATATGATCCCTTGTTTATGCTCTGTAATGATAATGTGCATTATATCCTAGCCCTGGATCTAGAGCTCAGTGTCCAGTGTAGTGGTAACCCCATGGTCCATGTCAGAAGCAATTCAGACTTTTGCACGGGTGAGGGAAGATCTGAGTTTGCTCTTAGTGCTTTGCCTGAGACTCCTACTAAGGAATAAAGGAGGCATACTTGTGTCTTTAAGAAAACTAATTTTTACTTTGCATAGCACAATGGGGGTATTGCATAGCTTAGTGTTTCCTTCAGTTTGCACATTGTTTTTTCCCCTCTGGCAAGCAGACTCCTTACTCTAAAGAATTTAGAACCAGATAGTTTTCCAAGCAGGGACTAAATCATTTAGAAGGATATATCATACAAGAGTGAGCTTAGACACATACTTATGCTGGGTAGTATTTCTCCATGTTACCAAAGGCAGTAGAAAAGACCACCCACACTGAAAGTCCAAACACAGCATCCAAAACTCATAAATTTAGCTTTTTTGTGTACTGCCTCACTGTGTACATTCATGTGTCTCTGGCACCATGGCTGCCTGTCAGGTACCTGGCACTTTATGATTTAAACTACAGCTGTGAGAAGCTGCGAAAAACTATGTGTTGCCAGCAGAGTTAGTGAAAAGTATTTTTCAGACTGGTTAGAAAGAATTAATATATTGTGACAAGCCACTGGAGTGAAATGGAACCAAAAGATTGGAAGGGATTTGACAAAGTGGTTTCCAAGGCACATGTTCTCATCCTGTCAAACCAAGAGATGACATGGGAGGAAAGAGAGCGGCCTTCAAAGAACATGTCAGAAATCTTGGGGATGGGAGACCTCTAGGCCATATTTCACCAGATCAGTTGGCTAAAATTATGACTTAAAGTAGAAAGGCTATAACATTGATCTGGTGATTTGAAAGGATATACATGCATGTATGTATATGAACTGACATGTGTATTTATGCATTTATACTTACACACATACTCTCCTAGAAAAAAAAAACAAAAACAAACCAAACAACCCCCAACAACTTATTTTCATCAAATGCCAACTGTCCTTGGGACCTCACAGGGAGTGCTCTGCCCATTTTGATACTAGCCGTGCCAGGACAATCCATTGGAAGCAGAGCCTGGTGAGCATCTCTGCATAGTCTGAGATCTGGCTTATGACTGGATTTGGAAGTGGTAAACTGACTGGGTTTAGAAGGGCAGAGGATTCTGGGGCTTTTGTTTTCATTTTACTATCATCTCCTAAAGATTCAAGCTGCCTTTTCTTTTTCATACTAGTCACTTTACTGCCAGTCTTGAGAGAGGGAAGTATTGCTGTTAGAACCTCTGTGGGTCTTCCAGCTATAATGATAGCCTTGCCTAGACCCCCCAGGCAGAGCAGCCTGCCAGTCTTTGAGCTGAACCACTGCTAAAGTATGTTAAAGTATGTGGTAGGGCCGGCACACCATGGAGGAATGTACGGGAGTACAGCCACCTCATACACAGTGACTGAACATTATTTTGTTGTCTTCCTGAAAGGGTAATCCTGTAGTTTGTGGCTGTTGCTGAACCAGTGTCTTACCTGAGCCGTTGCTATTTTACTGTAAACACATGTAGTAAAACCAGCTCTATTTTTACTTACCTATATGAAGTCATCCTGGCTCTAGGCCAAGAGAAATTGAGGTGGCTGTCCATGTTGAGACAAACAGAACTTGAATCTCTGTGAATGAGTCATAGGTTTCCCTTGTCGCAATGATTTACTCTTTCAGTAGCTTGAACAACCTAATACTTTGGCAATTAAGTACCATCAGAAAAAAAGTAGAAAAAATACGGAAAAACACTTGGGGTGTTGCTTCTGAGCTAAGTACTGATACAGCTAAAGAGATATTATCCTTGCACAATCAGACCTGTGAAGTGATAGCAGTAACAGCAATTTAAGAAGCCCTTTTTTTTTGAAGAGGTGAATCCAGACTGATTTTGCCTAACCACACTTTATATAATACAGCAGTAATTTTCTCACTTCAATATTGTGCAAGATATACATGCAGCACTCCTACAACTAAAGTTGAAGCAAGGGAGTGTTGTTCTTTTTTGTTCTGAAGAGTCTGTGTCATGGATGACTTCACCTTTTACTTTTTATTAAAAAGAAAAAAAGTATAAAAATAAAGGAGAGGACAGGGATTGATAGATGGAGAACATAACAGGAATACTTCCCAAGAAAAAACACTGAAATGCAGCAGTCTATGTGCCAGAGGGATCTTCAAAGTGATCCACAGCTGTATGGTAGAAATCTTCTCTCATGTCTCCAGCAGAGATGGAAAAATAGACAGAGAATCTATCCTTCACATTTTAGAGGTCTACAGCTCAAGAGGAAAGCTGTGAGATGCCGGATTCCAGCTTTCAGAGCAGTCCAAGAGGGCAATTTAGCATTCCTCAGCACCATGGCAGCAATAAAAAGTGCATAAGGAGAAAAAACCCAGACATTTAATACCTTAAAAAATCATATTGACATTGACACATACTTATTTTCCACAGTATTTTCTGAGATTTGTCCTGAAATGGAAGCTTTTTAATAAACCAGTTGATGTCTTGCTATGAAATAAAGGTATGAAGAAAAGCCATTTCAGAATATGTTCAGCATGCTATGTATGTGAATGAAGGGAAGAGTAACAAGTAAATTTGCCAAAGCAAACTAGATAAAAGCAAAATAAACAATAAAAACCAAAGCAATGTTAATAAGTAGCACCACATGCACTTTTGTTGGCTGTGTAATTCTTTTTTTGGCATAGATTTGAAAATATTTGTTGCAGCGGGAGTACTAGGCCCCTGTGCTTTCTATATAAGCCTTACACAGGTAGTTTCCAACTACAGAAGCCAAGTGCATGGCACTACTCAAGAGAGGGATTTCCCACTTATAGGAAGAGCAAGAATAGAATTGTGCAGCCATATAAATTGGAATTATGAAAGAGGACGTGGTACAAAGCTGCTAAAAGCCCTCAGACTTCCTGTAACAAGCCAGCATTCAACTAATTTGCATGAGACATTACCTGCAGACATAGGATTCTATCGTATTGGTTTTATCCTGATTTTATAAGCTTTATTACTGACCTCTGTCACTGACGCTCAGTTAAATCTATGACCATTGGTCTAATCCAGCATATAATCTCCTATAATTCTGTTTTCCTAAATTTTCTTGTATATCAAGCCTTTTGTGAGGTCAGCTGGAGTTCACACAAAAAACCTCTCATAGGGTTGGACTGAAGGTGCTTTGTTTAATTTTGTTGGGTGAATGCCCATCTCTATCACCAGGCACAACTAATCAAATGTTTTGTCAGCTTTCTAGGTAGGTTGTCAGCTTGTGGTTCATAGCAGCTGCTGTGAATTTGTACCTTTTGCAGTAGGAAAGATGGTAAATGCATAAACTAAGATATACATTACAATGAAAATAACTTCCCTGTTTTAATAATAATAACAAGGTATGTGTTGGATGGTGTTCGTGGTTTCAGGTTTTGGTGGGCTTTTTTTGTAACAACTAACAAGTTTAGTTATAGTAAAGAAAATTAAGTTTTCCTCTCAACTCCAGAGCAGGAGACCAGATATTTTGTTCTCAAATTGATAAAATGCTATTATTTTAAATACATCTTCTTTCTCTGGCAAAGAGAACACTGTGGTTAGCATAGAAATCCTCCTCAGTGTGCAGTCTCCAAATGGACTCCATCCAAAACCTCCTGAAGTTAATAGAAAAATGCTCATGCTCTTCATTTAATATTGGATTAAGTCTTATTTTAGATATGACCAAGATTACTTTCACATTTCTGGCATGTTTCCAGATAGTAGGGGTGTTTATGTGAATCTGTACTTACTAAAATAGTTAAAATCAGTAGATGAGTAGCCATGAGGTGAAGTTTTCCCCAAGTGAAGTAAAAGGAAAGTTCCCACTGAGATTCAGAAGGCCAACATTTCATTCTTGCTGTGGTTCGCTGTGGGCAGGGTGGGATGGAGTGTCTTTTTTTTTTAAGGTTTGTCCTTTTTCTCCTCATGAACTGACAAAATGAGCTACATTTGTATTACCATGTATAGGGAATTAAGGCACACAGTTTCCATTAAGAATGATCTGTTACCTCAAAAAATGTTAATGTTCTTATTTCTGCCTTATTATTCTTCATTACATTGTTAATAGTAATGGAGTTGCATGCCTAACTGCACCCTAATGAAAACTTGTCCTTTTACCTATGGTTGGGAACAGATCCATGGAGTAGGTGTTTAGAAGAAAAGAACTTCCAAAGGAACGGTGGGATCTCTTCTGAGAGAGCTCTAAGGAGAGAAAACTAGAAAATCTAGTTGTTTATCACAGCTTTTCTTTACTATGCTTTTCTCTCGCGACTTACAGATCAGAGTTAAGTTTCACAGCTTGCATTTAATGAACTAATTTGGGTTGTGATTTGTATTAAAATGCTGAACAGAACATTTTCTATTTTCTATTTGTATTTTAGTCATTCTGTATTGAAACGATCCAGCAAACTTTAGATGGTTTTAATTGCATACTGATTCCCAGCTCTGTATGCAGAATAGAACTATATGGTCTTCAGCCATACTCACAGGACTGGCTCTCTTTTACTGTGACAGAGTAACAAAAGAGCCAAGAAAGCTGTCATTTATTCTACAGCAATTTCAGATAACTGTCTCTTGTGGTGATAGAGTATTGCAGGGTGGAGAGATGAAACGTGCTATGTTTTTAATAGGAAAGATGAATATTTGCTATTAAGGGGTGCAAGGACCAGGAAATAGATGCTACTGCCACTCTTGCGAGAGAAAAAAGTCCAGAGACTTGTAATGGTCTAGGTGAAGCTGAAGAATCAGTGTTGGTGTTGGGACTTTGTAATGTGTTGCATGAAGGATGCAGCAAGCTGAAAACGCTAGTTTTGTATGTGTGAAGTTTTCTCTGTACTGTGCTATGACTTCCTGCGGACTTTTAAGCAATAATCCTGTTATGTACATTCAGACAGGTTCTAAACATGCTTCCATACAAGCAGCTATAGAAAAACTATGCATTTCCATAAGGACTACAAAATGTTGCCCACAGTGAATGCTTCTCTGCCCCTGAAAATTGATTATTCCACTCTGTGGAATCTGTTCCACTTTTCCTAAGCCTTTAAATGCATCAGATAGTTATAGATGTTTGACATGTTAAGTGATGGTCTGGCTAGAGTAGCACTTGTTATGAGGTAAGTGAATTGTTTCCAGTAAACTTGGCACATCCATATTGTTAATATGCTACCACCTACCTTAAAAATGGTCAGTCAATTTGTTGCATGACATTTTTGGCTTAAGTGGGTTGTATGGATTAATTGTGTTCATTCCAAATATGTGCCACTGATTTTTTTGTATAAATGACTTGTGCTATTATTTTTTTTGCTTCTTCATAATTGATTTTCAGTGTGTAAAGCACTTACTGTTTAAAGCATATTGTGAAATAAGATGATAAAGCAATAGATTGTGAAGATTTTTTGCAGTCTGTGCTTCCTCATCATAGTGTTTGCAAACAGTCGTGCCTTATCTGAAATAATGATTGTTGCCAAACTATGTAGGAAGCCAGAATGAGGGCAACAACTTTTTTTTCCCAAAGTAAATTTATTAATTAGCATTTTCAAAGCACTAGTGGGACATAACTAAATCAGCTGGTGAGGTAATAAATATGAACTTCCTCATGAATAAGTGATTTCTCTCTCAAAGTTGCAGTAAGCGTAGGGAACTAACTAGGAGTGACATGAAATTTTGTTTAAATTGTTCATCATATTACTCCATCTCTTTTGTTCTCATTATAGTCCTCTTTGTTGAAAGATATGCTAGAGATATACTGTCATTGCAACAGATAGTAGTGAGAAAAGCGTGACTTAGAAAGCTTGAAATACTTCAGCCTATCTATCAGTGGCCAAAGATAGCTTGACAGAATTGTGTTTCTGCTTGGTCTGAGGAATAAGTCACAATTTCAAAATATCTCAAGAGCCGCCAGGACAAAGTACTAGGGTTTGATTTTCCTGTTATAAGCCTAAATCCTCTCAAGTCAGGTGAAGGCTGCTGAGCCTTTGTTTAATAGTGAAGTGACAGGAGATTTGGGTTATCTTTTCAAAAGCTGAGAGAATATCTGAGAGGTATTCAGTCTGTTAGTTTAAAGAAAATTTGCTATGTGTGAAAAGTCCTATTTTTTTTTCTTAGTTTTATACTAGTTTCTTAGCTTTTGTCTTGTCTGGTTGTCTCCTACATTTAACCAGATTTGAAGTCATAAGCTTACATGCGTGAGAAGTTTCCTGTTGACTTTCATGTAGGTTTTGCTGACGAGAAGACACCAGAGTTTGCAGGAGCACAGCTCCATGTTGAAGGGCTAAAATCATTAGTGCTGCAGTATATTCATCTAGCAACATGGGTTGCTGATACAAGATAGAAATAGTCAAAATATTTACGATCAGATCTTTGTCATGTCCATCTGACTCATGCTGCTTTGCAATGATATTTGAGAACAGAAAACTCTAATTTCTGAGGCATGTAACATTTTGTCCTGCAGCTCTAGTCCTTTATAAAAGGACCAAAGATATTTTTGTAATTTATTCTGGATAACGGGAAGTTGCCATATCTTATGGCATCTTTAAAAAGACCAATCATACTTTTAATTGCTTAATTAATCACAGCATGAAAGGGGCACAGTCTTCAAGGACATTTACTTTTTTTGCTTGCCTACGAAGTTTGGTTGGCTGCTTTCTTTATCAAAGCAAGCTGTTTCATAATAGAGAATATAGCTAAGATGGTTGATCAAACAGGCACAAGATCATCATCGACACTCTTTAGTATAAGATGACTGACCTACAAAGCCTAGCTAGGTATTTCTGACCCACTCGTGTGGATGAGCACATGTGATCTCTGCCCCAACTGTTGGAAAGAATATGCCCTCCTGCTTCAGCCAGACAGATTAAAAAAAACCCACAAACCTAAAATATAACAGAAAGCTTAAATGCAGAGATGAGCATCTTGCCAAATGGGGGGAGTGCCTAATTTGAAAACAGCCAAGGATTCAGGTTCTCTGTACTGGTCAACGGACTCATTACTTCTCACCGCTGAGAAACATGCTGCTTGCTTTGTCACACAACCTGTCTCATCTCATTAGCACAATGACTTGAACATGTTGACAGCATGTAATGGTTTTCACTACATATGCTAAGAAGTGATTTTAAACCAATTTGCTGTTTTCTTTGTAGGCAGAGTGTGACTGCTGATTGTTGCTAAGGTCCCCCAAAAGTTATTCATTTGCCACAATTCCTATAGGTAAAATATGAAGCTGTGAAACAGATGATACTATGCACCAGCATGCTTGTTTCTTTCTCTGTATGTTAATGAACTCCCACTCATTCCCAACCAGTAGCTCAGTACATTGCGGTGAACGCATTCAGACTGAATCAATGTTCAGTGACTCAACAGACAGCTTCTACATTGGCTCATTGTTTCCCTGAATGCTATTAAAGCATAGCTAATTCTCAGAGCTGAAAGCTTAAGATTTTCTGAACACATTGTCTGCATCTGATAAGCATATTTAAATGTTAGACTTCATTCTTCTCATTAAGTACCTCCTACCTTACTGGATCATGTTTATATTTTTTTCCCCATGACATTAAAGGGGTGATCACAACTTTAAAGAAAGGTCCTACCTGTCCATTCTGTGTATTTACTATTATTAATAAGGAGCTCACCATTTAGCAACCTTAAATAAGCTCTGTATTTAGTGGCTACCTAATGTTTGAGTGCTGACCAACATTCAGAGAAGAAATGTTAAAAAAGAAATGTAAAACACTCTTTTCAAACTCTCATCTCTGATAGTGAATTGTGTGTAAAGAGCTGCTTTAAGCAATGGCGCTGGTTTTTCACATTACTGCTGCTAGATTTAACCTTCTGTCCCCCTTCTACACCCTGTATCTAATGGGAGACTGGCACGTACTAGAAAGCCGTTAAAATTCTCAAGTCCTGTGGTAATACTCTGGCTCACTGGTGGTAGGTGATGTTCTTTGCACTGCTGCTATAAGTAGAAATCACATGAGCAAAGTTAAGCAGAAAATTGCACTGTTTTCAGGCAGGACTACGAATACTTCAGTTCTACCTGACTTAACATAACTGATTGGGGAACTGCATGTATTTTATTTTTCTCTGGAGAATTCTAAAAAACAAGTTCCTGTATCAGCACCCTTTTTTTTCTTTTATGGAAGGTTTTGGTTTGTTTTTGTGGTGTTTTTTGTTTTGTTTTTTTTTTTAGATCAAGGTACACAAAATTTCTTCCTCCCCTACCACTGAACACTTTGACTATTGGGAACTATCATATAAAATTAGATCTGTAAGCATTCTTATGAAAATTGTCATTAAGTCAGAAGGATTTTTCAGGGGAAAGGATAGACCAATTGTAATTTTCTTGTATTCTTCTCTACTCAGAAAGCAATTCTTTTAAAGGTTCATAAGACCTTACTTAGGCTGATGAATCGCACTTTAGTCAAACGGCTCCTGGATACCTCAGGTTATTGCTGTGGGGTTATTTTTGAGAAAGGGATTGAAGTGTTCTCCCAAAACCTCTATTTGAAATGTTTTCATTATTCCTCTGATGCGTCCAGAAAGAGTCTGAACTTTATTTTCATTATGAATAATAAAAAACATTATCATATTATAAATGTTTTTTGAGAAATAGACCTAAATGATTAACCTGCAAATAACAGGCAAGAAGAAATGCTTGAAAGGTTGAAAGTCCATGCTGACAAATGATGCAATATTTCTAATCTTCATTGTGTATGAAAATTTAGACCCTTTATGTCTTTCATTTATTTTCTCCAGTTAATTTTTGGAATTATGATCTGAGGTTGGTAAACCTACTAAGTTTGGAAAAGTAATGTTTGTTCACCTACCTGGTAGATTGTCAAGTTCTAAAGGCAAAAAGCAAACACACCATTTGGATATCCACATTCACAGCTCTCTCCTGTTCACTGAACTTGCTGGAGTGACAAGCACCTGCACAGCACCCAGGTAGACGAGCGGAGTCTCCTAGCTGGTGCCTGATTGCATTGGATTTATTGGTATGCAGCCTTCAAACATGCATTTACATCTTCTGCTTAGTGCTGGCTTGAAAGCTTACAACCTTGGGTCACAAATAGTGTTTGTCATGTACAGGGACTCTGCCCTAGAGTGCCACTGGCTGCATTTTATTTTGCTGCTTCAACGTTTTTGATTCAGCTTCTTCCTGTTATATCTAGCTCAGCTGGTAGCCTGTGGCTCCAAGCTGCTGTCATTTGATTTAACCACTCATAAATCAGTTAAGTCAAAATTAATTAATGAATTCCTGTTTCCTTCCTCCTGAGCTCTCCTAAATAATTCGGTTTTAATTTACTCAAAGTACTAAAAACATTTGGCTTGGCATTATTTGTCCAAGGTGACTATGAAAATGGAACTGCTCAAAAGGCATTTGAAGAATGGTGCTTTTGAAATGCCTACAAAGTTGTTTTAAAATGCTGTTGTTTATTGTAGGCAAAGGGAAAAAATGTCTTCCTTTCAGAAGTGATGGAAGCTGAATAAGAAATAAATATGGCATAATATCTATTTTCCCATGTGGTGAAATGGCTCTTGGGGAAAAAAGAAAAATCAATAATAAAAGTTGGAATTTATTGACTTTCTGGAATTAAAGACACACTTGACAGCAGGAACTCATCAGAGCTGAAGTATATAATTATCCTTTCTTCTTCTGTGGCACACCATAGGTAGAGAACATGCACACTACAGCATCATATGAAGCTAGTAATTTTAGGGTCACTAGCAATTTTATTTCACTTTTATAGAATAATATTTTTTTAAAGGAGAACCGAAGAAAGGCGTGCACATCAGCAGGGGAGCCTGTAGCTGTTTGCATCTTGAGTTTCCTAAAATGAACTTGACCTTTCAACAATGGCAGGATGATTTCTGTGAGATACCAGCAGCAGAAGAAAGATGAACTAGAGAAATATTAAAGGAGCTTTCAACAATGAGTGAATATGAGCTTAGAGTAGCACTTGGCCCCTATTGACTTGTTTTTTATTTAAGTAGTAGCTTAATCACAGTTGGTAACTGTGATTTTTCAAAGACAATTGATAGCTAAAGTTACTTAAAGATGAGTCAGATTTCCTAGGCAATTTGAAACCTGCAGTGTTTTTAAGATAAAGGCTCCTAACCAAGTCAGGTGAGCACTGTCAAATGCTGCTGGAGTTTGTTGAGGTTATGTTCTGCTTTGATTCTTGACTCATAGTGTCGTGGTTTAACTCCAGCTGACAGCTAAGCCCCACACAGCCGCTTACTCACTCCCCCTCGGTGGGATGGGGAAGAGAATTGGAAGAGTAAAAGTCAGAAAACTCATAGGTGGAGATTAAGACAGTAAATAGGGAAAGCAAAAGCCACGCACACAAGCAAAGCAAAACAAGGAATTCACTCACTCCTTCCCATGGGCAGGCGG
This sequence comes from Phalacrocorax carbo, assembly GCF_963921805.1. Classification (NCBI taxonomy): domain Eukaryota; kingdom Metazoa; phylum Chordata; class Aves; order Suliformes; family Phalacrocoracidae; genus Phalacrocorax; species Phalacrocorax carbo. Next base: position 14,359,412 of record NC_087523.1, on the reverse strand, counting down.
GTGCTCAGCCATCCCCAGGAAAGCAGGGCTCCATCACGTGTAACAGTGACTTGGGAAGGCAAACGCCATCACTCCAAACAACGCCCCCTTCATTCTTCTTCCCCAGCTCTATATGCTGAGCATGACGTGGTATGGTGTGCAATATCCCTTGGGTCAGTTGGGGTCAGCTGTCCCAGCCGTGCCCCCTCCCAGCTCCTTGTACCCCCCAGCCCGCTCGCTGGTGGGGTGGGGTGAGGGGCAGGAGAGGCCTTGGCTCTGTGCAAGCCCTGCTCAGCAATAATGAAAACATCCCTGTGTTATCAAAACTATTTTTAGCACAAATCCAAAACTCAGCCCCATACCAGCTACTACGAAGAAAAATAACTCTATCCCAGCCAAAGCCAGCACATATGGTTTACTTTTTGAGCTAGCTGGAGGTATCTAACTTTTTTAATCCTTGTGATGGAAAGAAGAAAATGAATGTAAAATATATTTAAATATGAACTAAGGGAGGATATTGTGTGATGGTATTATTTCATAATCCTTATTTTAAAGTCCACTGGAATTCCCCTGCTGAGTTTGGCTCCCAGAGGCGTGGGATTATACAGATTTTGGTGATACATGAGGGAGGGAAGGACATTCTAGGTAGTTTGCGGTGCAAGACCTTAGCAAACATCCACTTTTTGGACAATGTTTTCAGTTTTATTTCCTCTGTGCCCCTCAGTGAGGGAGAGGTGGTGCAATGAGGTGCTGATTCATATGTCCATATGGGGAAATTCAGAAAAGCTGAGCCATGTTAAGCGTGTACATTAGCTAAGATGCATCAAACCATTTCTGAATGAAGGGGAAAGATTTCCCTCTTGAGAAGTGAAACAGCATCATTTTGTTCATGTTGCAGTAAAAGAAAATAAGCCTCTTATATTTAAAGTGTTTTTCTTAACTTAGCTGACAGCCTTTTTCGTCTCTTTGTTTAGACAATTCATTTAGAAGGGTAACCTTGATATCTATCAAGTTAAGACTGACCTCTTGAAATTCAGGACATGCTTTGATGATTGTTCCAGATGACTTGTCAGATATCTTGTGTAATCATGCTTAGAAATTCTCAATACATATTTTTGCACCTATTCACAAGTGCTTAAACAGCTCTGCATGTAGTTTCAGCCTTGCAGACATTTGCAGTGGAGATGTAAATACTTGCTCTGCAGTTGTTTAAAGCACCATTGCTATAGTGTAACAGAGGAGATCTATCTTCTGCAGAAGTGCTGTCAGTTTAATAGTGCTTGTAAAGGATACGTATTGCTGAGAAGTGAGGCCGTACATAATTAGAGTACATTATCTGCAGGGAGGCATTTGACTTCATTTAATTTTATTTTATTTCGGTTTTACATACATAAAAGGTAAAGATGTTCAGATAGATGTTCAGAAGGAATAGCTTCCACTGCTTCATAGACACATCGTGGTTCCTTCCCATGAATATGATGATCCTGTGTTTTTTCCAGATTTCAGCTCAGTCACTGTTGATGTTGCTGGCAAATCAAAAGCAAAAAAGTTAAGCTATTCCTATCACACAATCTTATTCTGTGGTGTTTATCATCAACAAAGAGGAGGTATATGTCTGGCATCTTTGCTTTCTTAGTCACTACAGCTCAGCCCTTGAATAGACTGGCACAGAGACACTGAAGAGAAGCCAGGCCTACATACAAACAGTTCATCCCTCTGTAGCTACTCTGGTATCCATATGATTTCCCCCTGGAAAACAGAACATCTGCTCATTTGAAAGGCTGTAACTCTACAAATTGCCCTCTAACCAAAGACATTAAAAATGACAGTTGTTTTGTAGAAAATATCAAAAGATATATATTTGTTTGTGTGCTGGAAGAAGAAAATTATGACAAAGCAATGAATTTTTTTTTTTTGCATGTTATGGACGTACAAATATTATGTTCTTTGGGTGTTTTGCAGATAGTGTTCAATAAAAATATTTTCCCCTGCAATTTTAGTTAACCTGAAATATTTAAAAAAATCTACTTTTTCCAGCTAAAGATTCAGAAGGAAGGAAAATTTCATCAACATTATTAATTTCCTTCAAAGCCTACTTCTCATAAAAAAACCTAAAGAACCTTGAATCAGTTATCTGCACCCATTTTTCATCCACTTACACCCATCTGAATCAATAGTAATCTCCTCTCCAGTTCTACTACAGAACTCAGGTTGAAAGATGGAGAATGTGACCTCTGGAACTGTGCTGAAATTGTGTTGCCTTTGTTTCGCATAGTTAAGATGAGCTCTGCGTCCTTCTGTGTGGCTTCTCTTGCCACCATGCCACCTGTGCTAGGTTGCTTCATGAGCCACGCTTAGCCGAGAGTGGGTGCCGAGCAGGGAGGGAGCTGGTTCCTAACCTCCCTCCCCGGCTGTTATACTTCGAGCCTGCTGTAGCACAAAATGTTTTAAATTCAGTTGCTACGCTTGGCATTCAAACGGATTTTGAGCCTGAGGCCTAGGAGCAGTTTTCTGCCACCTTCCAGCAGCGCCCACAGAGAGACGCGCTCCGCATCCCTGGCTCTCCGAGGAGAGCTCGGTTCTGCCTCTGCACACCCTCCTGCTGCGGCCTGGCAAGCTGCCCGGCAGCATCGCTGACTCCCCCGATGGCTCCACTTTGTTCTTGCGCTTGAGTGTTTTGTGTGCAACTGAGGTACATTCAGTGTGATTTTGAGACGGCAGAATTTTCTTAGTTTTTATTTGTACATCTCTTTCCGCTGTTCTACATGGAGTTGCCCACACAACTTTTTCCCCTCGTTGGTCCTTGCTTTCATTCCTGAAATAGGCCAGGAATCACCCTCTGGCTTTTCTACCTGAACAAGAAATTGGTAGCTGTTTGGCTTTACTCAAAACATATTATTTTCCTGATGCATTGTCATTTTCAGAGTAGCTGCATAAATAATATTTTAAAAACAAAATGGCAGTAATTGCTTGTGTTATTTATATTTTTAGAGTAAAAATAATTATAACTTTTACTAGGAATAGTTCTTAAATAAATATATGTATTAATAATTAATTACTCAGTGGGAACTAACTGCCTGTCACAGTGATGTGCAGCATGAGGCACTGCTTTGAGTGTAATAAATTGCAGGCTGTTCCCATAAACATATGTTGAAATCATAGGCACTGACTAATGAAAATCATGGATCATAAAGAGCAGTATGGCAGAAGTTCTGCAAAACAACCTTAATGTATCACAGATTCTGACTTGGCAATTACAAAACACGTAGCTGCAGTGGAACAGATTCCCAACTGGCATAACTTGCTGTAATGTCATCAAAGCTGATAACCACCAGTTTAGAATTTGGGTGAAGATTATGAAGTTCGGGTCTTGTATTTCAACGTGCTTTGAGGTGCTTTCTGCAGGGGCTTCTAGATTTGGGTGCTCAGCTGTTTTCAGTGCTGTTGCTTTCAATGCTCACCTTTTGACTTCGCACTGAGTTGGAATAGTTGAATTATGTTCAGCTGCAGCTGGGGGACTGTCTGGGCTTTGCTTCTCAGCTTTGCCAAGCACGGGGGCCACAACAGCAGTGTCAATCTACCTGGAATCCCAGAATGTGTTAGTGAAAGATCTGAATTTCTTTCACAGGGGCTTGGTTATGGGCTTTGTCTGCTTCAGAACAGGATTCTGTTTACTGGGTATCTGGCACTCCTCCTGTCCTACGTAGGTAAAAATTAAGACTAAAGAGGACTACGACAGAAGTATTGCCATCCAGGACTGCTTCACTCAACAGAGCCTTTTTTCAATGAACATGAGCAGAGTCAGACTTTAATTTAGTGAGAACACAGCCGGGGATGATGCAAAGGGAGGAAGGTAACAGTGAGACTGTGAGAAGCCGATGACATTACTTGTCAATCTTCATAATTTCACTCTATTTATAATACTAGGTTGCTGCAGGGTCGCATGTGTATTGAGAATCTTTATGCTCAGAGTGAGGACCAAAAACTTTTCTGTAGGAGGGTCATAGTTGAGCAGCTATTCTTAAAACAGTAACAGTTTAAGCGCTTGCTGCTTGTACTGCACAGTTAACTGGAAATGTAATACTTCTGCGTCTCATGCTTTAGGGCTAAAAGTTCATACCGGAGTGCAGAACCAGTGTTCCAGTTATTCCAGTTAGTGTCTCTGAGCCTTTCCATGAATGTCCAGACAACCTGTGATTGGTGATTGTCTAGTCTGATGGAGTACATACCAATTTGGTTTTGGATATCAGGGAAAAATAAACCTGTAGCACAGCTCATGTTTAGAAATGCATTCCCACCTGTGAAAGGGACTGGGTGCAAAGGACAAATAAATGCACACATAAGGATTTTATGTGTGAAGGGAGATAAAGCTGATCATGAACATTTGTAGATGTATGAGTTAAGACAGCAATGATAATATATCCTAAATCATCAAGATTAAGAAAATTGCTCAGTTACACCTTGGGGTCTGCAAACTCCCCAGCTAATCTGAGACTGATAGCTCTCCCACACTGCAGCAGCACTCCCAGTCAGTCAGTACTTATCTGCCTTTCAAGCCTTCCTTATGAGTTATCACTGCTGTCCTTTATTGCTTAGGCAAATGACAAATTGAGGCTTCTGTTTTTCTGCCAAACCCAATTTATTTTGTTGTCTTTCACTTCTCTGACCCTGTCTATCTTGACTAGCTCTTGCTTTCAGCCTGTACTGTAGACCATAGCATTCTGGAGTAAAGGCTGTCATTGCAAAGATGGTCTGGGGATGGAATTCCCAGGTATGGCCATTATAGAAACCAAAAAAACCCCATTTTGCTTGGTTTGCATTGAGGCTAAAAGTCTAGTCTCTTGGTTAAAATGAACAAGGAGTATTTCGGTAAGGAAAAACCAAACAAAACCAAACCTTCTATATGTAAGGCTAGGACAAAAGCCAGGCAAAATTTCCATTCACTTTGGAAGACAAAAAAATTTTGTGCTGCATTTGCATCTTGTGTGGTGACAGTTTTCTCATCTGTAAATGCTGCAGCATGCATTAGCTTACATGGGTTCCTGTTATTTTACACTGGAAAGGACTCGATCTCCCTCCTTCACACCCAGGTGCTTAATGAAGAGTAAGTAGAGGATATGTGGGATTGTAAGAGACTCCTCTGCATTCCATTTTGAAATGTTCCAGTTTTTCCTCCTTTCTGCTTTGAACAAATGGGCCATACTGACAAAAAATCCGAACTGCTTATATTTTTATATTTAAAGGACTCTAAGCGCTAGTAATAAGATTTTTCCCCTAAAACTGAAGAATGGTATTACTGAGAAGCAGCCATATGACCAAATTTTGTATTAGTGACTCTTATATAAACCCGATATTCAGAGCTCCAAAAGAACAAAAATATAATCTGTCAGTATTCTGTCAAGATTCAAAATTACAAGGGATATCAATCCTAATGCTTCATGAACTGATTTCTTGCTAGGATTATGAAGATATCCTGCGATGTAACTTAGTGCAACTGGCCCAATAAGCTACTTTTCCTTCCTGGTCATTAGAAATTGTAGGTGTGGGCCATTGCCAGAGGTAGGCTGCTAGATCTGATTAAGTAAGTTTTTTCTTCAGCAAGGTAGTCTCTAAACTCTTGAACACTAAAATTTTTACCAGATTATTAAAAACAAACAAAGCAATTTTTTAGGTTCTGTTCTGTAAAGTAGTTTTATTTTTGAACTTTCACTTCTGCAAGCATTATGGGTTTATGCATTAGTGGTAAAAGATCTGTCTTTCTTTTGAAGAAAATGGTAACAAAACTGCTGGTTTGTGTAAGTTATATTCAGAGCACAATGGGCAGGCACTCTGGCCTTGGAAGTGAGGTGGTATGGGGTTGTTTCTGTTTAGACTATTTGCATCAAGTTTCTACTTAAAATGCTTCAGGTGGGGAGCGAATGCAGTGTGGGAGTCACATTGGCTATTAAAGATGTCTAGAGACAGTCATTAGTGAACTCCCCCAAAAAATCCTGGTAGGAATTCAAGTGAGTGGTGCTCGTTAGCTAGATAAATCTCTGGTGATTTCATCCAGAAATGACTGCTGCAAGCCAGAGGCAGAGCAGAAGCTGAATGAGGCACTCCAGAAGGGGATGGTTGGATCTCAGCCCTGCTGGTTGCCCTACATCTGGTCATTGACTCAGCCAGAGGGGTGGCAGTGATGGAAAAGGGTAGCACCCTAAAGTGAAAAGAGACAGGGAGGCTATTGCAGCTGGAAAGCTTAGAGTGGAAAGAAAGTAATATCTCAGCTGTAATGAGAAAGGAGAGAGGCTGCTAAAAGACAGTGTTGTCTCATTTGTGTGGAAAAGCTACTGCAGGAAAATGCCTAGGCATACCCACAAAAATCCAGCCTGTGATATATACATGTGTATCTCTCTGTAGCGATACACACACACGCACGCACACACCTGTGCATACAGCCTGTAAGCTTGAATAATTTCATTGGAAAGGAGACTAGTTCATGAATGATATTTAGTTCATCATAGAATCATTAAGGTTGGAAAAGACCTCTAGGATCATCAAGTCCAACCATCAACGCAACACCCCCAGGCCTCCTAAACCATGTCCCTAAGTGCCACGTCTGCATGTTTTTTGCACACCTCCAGGGATGGTGACTCCCCCACCTCTCTGGGCAGCCTGGTCCAAAGCCTGACCACTCTGTCAGTAAAGACATTCTTCCTAATATCCGACCGAAACCTCCCCTGGTGCAACTTGAGGCCATTTCCTCTCATCCTATCACTAATTACCTCACTAGAAGCTCCTTTCAGGTAGTTGTAGAGAGCGATAAGGTCACTTCACTTCAGTGTGCGTATATGCCCAGTTTGTACGTGTTGGCATCTCTGAGCCCTGACAGGAGGAGAAAGCAGCATAAGGTCTTCTCTGCATGACTCATCTTTCTTTAGTGCATTTAAATGCCTACAACTCTTTTCATGGCCCACTGAGAAATAATTCTTCCCTGTCTTTTCCCAGCCACAAGAACAAAGTAGCTAAGAAATGCAGAATAAATATGCTCAGTTGTATTAAGAACTGACATGTTGCCAATCTGTGACTTCGGTATGTAAGCAACAATGTAACAAAATTAGTACTTTAACTTAGTTAAAACAGTGTACTATCAGCCATGTGTCCCTCAATTTTTCTTATAATTTAGTTTTGGTTTCTGAATGAGTTGTGCACAGTGGTGTTTTCAAGTTTCGAGCTTATTAACATTCTTTCTTTAAGTTCTTTCTTCAAAAGCTGATGGAAAAATTTGGGCTACTATACGAGGTTTTCTTTTAGTTGTGAATTTATACAACAGTATGGTGTCATAAACAGGATTATGAAGAAACAGAGGATCTGGTAGTTTGGCGGTTAATTGCTGGTGACTTCTGACTTGCTTCCATTAAGCTCATTGGAAACACAGAATTGCTTGTGCCTCAGTGAAGAAAGAGACCCTTACTGTGAGTTCATACTCATATTCTACATATTTTAGAAAAAAAAGGTAACTTTTAATTAGGTTCATTTTTGTTGTTGAAGATTTAAGATTCTGGTTTCCTCAGCAGACATCGCTGATGAATGTTTTTCAGTTGCAGCCATGTGTAAAAACAGATCTGCTTGGACTGAACTTCAGCAAGGGCAGGAAGCAGGGATTTAACGTTTTTAGTTCTCATTCTGTAAACCTGTGGTTGATTGGAAATTACTTTTATTTGTAGGGATATTTTATTATAATGCACTCTTTGAAGTAAATGGCAAATTTAAGTGGGAATAGTTTTAGTTTATTTTAAGGAACTGTGGTTTTATGTTCTTTACGGTTTAATTGCATTAAAATAGTCTTTTAAAACATATAGATTTAGATCATATGAAAGAGTAAGTTACGATCCCTTCTTCTTGCCCTTGTCAGGGTGAAGCATGCTCCAAAGTCCAAAAAGTTTGTTGGGAAGGACTCTCACTGGTTTCAGAAACTGAGAATGCTCTTGTGATGCTGGACTTTTCCAGCATGTTGTTCTGCTCTCGTATTTTGTTCTAGGTATCTGAGTCATATTCATAGAGAGTTGGAATGCCTCAAGTTCAAATGGGTTACAAGCTACTTACTCAATTGCTTTATTGTCAGTAGGTCATGAGGTTAAAATCCCAAATGACAAATGAAAACACTGTGCAGGCTTACTATTTGGGGCAAACCTTTGAACTACATGCCTAAATATCTTTTCTACAGAAAAATGGTAGGGACTTAGCTTAAAAAAAAAAAAAAAAGTGGTTGGAATGTTAAAAATGCCCTTTATTCTTTCTGCTGAGCAATATCTAAATAGACTGAGCTCCAGAGTTCATCTGTGCGTAGTGATTCCCCATCTGAATGTCTTAGTAGGAACATTGATAAGCTCCTTACTCTTGCAGTATTAACTTTGTTCACCCTTGTTTAAGTTTTTGTGTAAAAACTACATTTTAAGCTTGACATTGAGCTAATAAAGGCATGAAAATAAACTTGTAATACTGTATAATAATAAGCTCTAATGGAAATATGCATCTCTCTACTTTTTAAGGAAAAAAAAATACATTGCCTGATGGGTGGTATAAGCTGACCTATTTAACTGTTCCATCAGATAATGGATTTGGAATCAAAGAGAAATCGCCCTCTAGGACAATCCTCTAAACTCTCTAGGGTGAAATTCTCTGTGAAATTGAGACTTTGCAGGACTATGGCCTTAATCTTCCCATAGTTCTGTATTTTCTGATTAATGTCTGAAAGGTATTTAGATCATCTCCTGACAAATCTCTGTTTTACATTAATGTATATTGCCTTTAACTGCTGTGGTCCATCTTTCATCATTGCCTGTCTCATATAACTGTTCATATTATAATCAGAGAAAGAGCAGGAATAGGCAGGATTATTTTTTTTTAATCAGGGTAGACTAAATAATAATGCTACCCTACTTTACTTTAAAAAATTCTGTATGTCTTTTGTGGCAAGCCATAGACTTACAGAGCAGTAGATCTTGGCAGAATAAATGAAAGACTAGTCAGGTTTATTTGTATTATGTTGTAAGATTGCAGAAGATTAAAGATACATCCCATTTCTGGTCATATATCTAAGTTTTAAAGTTAGGCCAAAGAAACCATGCTTTTTTTCCTCAGGTAGGATGCTTGATCCAAGTAACAAAAGCATCAGCACCCTTTTTATCCACATTTCCAGCACTATGTCAATCACGGGAATGAAGTGTATCCTTTGTGAAGTGAGCCACAGTCTGCCTTATGGTTATCCTGTAACCTGTCCTAGCACGCCCTTGCTAAAGGTCTCTCTAATCATGCCACCCTGTTCAAATATTTCCCCTAGTTTCTGGTTGTGTTATGTATCATATTCAACTTTACAATTAAAAACCTACCTCTATATATTTGACCTTGCCTCAGATCTTCCATTGGTGAAAGTTTCCACAACTCCATTGAAATTAAAATAAAGATAAGAAAAAGAATAAAATGATATAAATATATATGGAAAAAATTCTGACATCCCATTAGAAAAAAACCAACCTTAAATCTTATTTCTCAGTTACATTCAGAAAGTATACTTCATAGCAATGATAAAAGTACTCTTCCTTCTTCTGCTGTTTGATTAACGGGCACAGAAGTTTTCATGAGGATTCCCTTTGCAAGGAATGCTCTAGAATTTATTAACCACATATTTTCTTCTTTTCCACTTTAATTTTTATCACTGCATTATTAACTGCATCTATGGAATGCTGTTTATGCAAGTAGGTGAGTTGTAAGTAATGCAAACACTGTGCATGGGACTGGCAGTTTGTTCAGTAGTGTTAGGAACTCAACCAGTGGAGCTGCATCTAAGTCACAGAGAGTCAAGACAGTGTTTGATGGTACACAACAGCAGATGTGTAATCCATAAATAAATATTGTAAGCTGTGTGAATAATCATATAATGGGAAGGAGAGGGGTTCTCTGTCATTATCTCCACACTTGGTTATATAAACACTACACAAGTGCAAAAATATGCTTAAACCCAATGGGCTTCCTGCCAGTTAATTTACTATTTCCCTTTATGCAGTCTTGTATACCTTATTACTCTACTGGAACTCCCACTGTCATGTGTCTTCACTGACACATGTTTGTGAAGGCAAGGAATATATTATCATGAAGGGTAATTATGGTTAATACTCCATTTTTTAGTACTCTGTTTCATAAGGTAGAATAGAGTCTTGTAAAATGTTTTCACCCTTCATCATCTGAGCTCTAGAAGATGCCTAGGAAAGCTGTGTGAATTTGAACCATGGAGCATAAAAACAGATATATATTTGTGCATTTTTTTCCTGTTCTCTATAATTTAGCATTTCTGTTCAATTTGTACAAGTCACAAATGCAGACCTAGGATCATGAAACTTCAAACACACATGATGTATCACCAATGATATAAGAGACTGAAAGGATAGAAATGTGTAGTTTTTCTCTTTTTTCTCACTTCTGCTTGAGTAAAGTATTAGGAACTCCCACGAACTGAATGTTTGTAAAGATGCAGCCTTGAAATATTCACATCAATAACAGAGGCAGTCATTTTCTTTCTGCCAAAATCTGCAGACTATGACAAAAACAGAAGATTGCTGAGAAATACCCTGGGAGTGCAGAAGACAACCTCTAGGAAGCTGCCTCTACTACATGCCAGGCTGAATTAAAAAACATAATATTCCTGTAATGGCTATTGGATACAGACTATCAGATATGCCTCCAGTGATTTTTTTGGTACTATATTAAAAATAATGAAACAGAGACAACATAGCTTGTAACTGCAAGAGGAATTGACTTGATTGCAGTAAAGGTATTTTAAAAAAATTCTTCTCCCTGATTTAGGACTTGAATTTTCACTTAAATCTGCACCTGGTGTGCGTTGGAGGACTACTACTGTTTTCCTTGGTGTGTAGATAAAAGCCTTCATGATTTGTTTGTAGCTGTAAGGAGTAACTATGTGTAGCCAAACAGAACTGACAATGCTTTAGTCACAAATTACCACTTCATACAGGTGCTAGTATAAAGCGACTGTGCTTTTTACCAGGAGAGGGGTAGAGGGAATCTCTAGAGAGCTGTTGATGACCTTCAGTGTGAAACCATCCTTCTGTCAACCTGTGGGAAACTGTCTAACTAAAGCTCTAAGATGTCCTATCAGGTCTCACAGAAGCCTTGTATGAATTAGTTTGTGTCATTCTTTGCAATAACCTCATTTTACAGTTTAATGGTGTAGGGTAAAATACCATTTGGAATAAACAATTTAGCTGACCACTTTCTGCCAGAGATCAGATATAATGGCAGCTTCTGAACCTACATAGCCAGAATTCACACCAAATAAGTAAACACTGCAAGTGTTCTTTTGAGTAATATGTAGAAAGACTAAATTAACATTACACTTGCGTGTGTTTCACACTCTCTTAAAAAAATTTTTAACTGTGATTTAAATAGTTGATATTAAACTTACATTGGGAAAAGAGTTTTGAAGAATAGAAGTGTGTCAGTTAGAAATCCTTGATGAGATGTTAGATGTACAGAGGCTTGTAAATGGGTGGCAAGTCACATTCTATAGCCTTACGTTATGAATAGCCCAATTGTAAGTAATCCAAATTTCAAAGCACAGACTGGCCTGAGGAGGTGTGTACAAGTGATTAGAATTTCAAAGAGCTCAGAATAAACACCAGCTCTTTGATGGGATAATTTATGCATGAAGTGGCAGGAAGAGCTGTCTGAGTTGTTCTTGGAAAGTTCACACGGAGCAGAGTTAAGGCCTTAAAAATAAGTTTTGATATTTGATTACTGGCAATGGGAATGCAGCATGAGACCTTTACCGAGTTAAGGCACCGGCCAAGGTTCCCTCATGAAGAATGTACCAAAGGCTGTTCGTACCTTAAGGTTTGTGCAAAAAGAGGACAAGTAGCACCAAAGAAAATAATGCATTATTAGTTCAGTAAAATTTAAGTATAATCATGCCCCTTGAGGAAGAAGTTTTTTATGCAGTACTAAAACATTAGCTGTAAAAAGGAGTTTCCATTTGTCTATTTGAATGAGGAAAAGAAAAGGTTGGGGTGCTCTGTTCCTCAGTCTACTTTTGGGATACCTCCTGGTTTTAATTGATTTTCTGTCTGTATGTCAAGTTACACTTTCAGATTGGAGGATGCAAAAGGGTATATCTGATAATTACAAAGCACTGGCTAACATATTTTCAGCTGTTTTATGTCTGTCTGGTCTTATCCATGTTTTCAAGACGTTGAACACCATATTGGAAAACAAGTGCTCAGATATCAAAATGTTGTAGAAAATTTAGAACTTACATGACTTTGACCTCAAGTTTTTAGTCAGGTTGGGACTATGCTGTGTAATCAAGTGGTGAGTGAGTTTTAGACAGGGCTGTATAGTGTTCTTACAGGCTTTGAAATCAAATTTCATACTTCATCTCCCAAGAATACCAGTGATACAGGTTTGAGAGCTGAATGTACTGAGTGACGTTCACATCTGCCTTTTCAACTTTGAGGAGTAAGTATCGTCAGAGACAATGCTAATTCTGCCGAAATAATGGTTTACTCCAGTATTGTATCTTTTTCCTTCAGTGCTTTTTAGTAAGATGAAAAGCTGCTCATTTTTCCTGAAATAAATTTACAAAAACAATGTAAAAATAATATTAGAATTTATATTATTCATATATGTTTCTATATTGAGCAGCATTTACACAAGTAATCTATCAAGTCCAACCAGCGATCAAAGTACAATGGATTCAGTAATTTATACTGTCCTTAGAAGAAGTGTATTTCCATTTGAAAAGGACATCTTTGCTCTTGGTAGACACTGCAAGTAGTGTTGGAATCATTACACCTTTGTAACTGGTAACCCTCAAAGCAGTTTGATATCAATGCAAAGGAACTGGTGCCCATCCAACAGAGAGAAGAATATGTAGCCCTGTGGGAAGGTATTCAAAGCCATTGCCAAAGAAAGGACAGAAAACCCATGCTCAGAGTGACATTCATCCCTGTGTGAATCCAGTCCCTGGGAGTTGCGCAGTGCTCCATTCCTGTCTCTTAGAAGTTTCAGAAGATGAACAAATGCAGTTACTTCTGTGTGCTTTCTCAATATGTTTTTTACTACAACTTTGGTTTCGTGCTACCTAATGAAATTCATATACAGTGTATACGTAAGTGTGGGTAATGGATGCAACATAGCCAAATACAGGACCAAACCAGCAAAGGTGGTTGTGACTATGCAAGCATCCAGTAAGGATTCTGTAGTGTAACATTTTAGAACACTTTTATCTGAGACAGCTAGCAACTCTGTAAGTCATCACAGTTCCTGAAGAGATGCTTTACTATTGCATTCAAGAGTGGTTACCAATTTCTCCTCCCATGGGCACTTCTGCAAGACAAATAAATTTGAAAGTAAACTCTGGTTATATTTGATCTTCTGTTCTTTGTTACTGTAACAAAATTTTCTGAACTTTAAAATCTCATATCGCTCTTCTGAACGTCAGATTTCAACCCAGAAAAAGTGTTGTATTTTCTTTGGAGGAAGCTTATGTGTCAGCAGAAGCAAAAAGGCAGATTATCATTTTAGCAGGCAGATTAAAAGACTTGACTGACTAATATACTCGTCTAACAGTGATAACATTTTCTTATTTGTAGACCAGCCTTTCCAGAATGCAAAAAAGGGAGAATCCGTAGAAAACTAACAAACAAGCTAAAACAAACAATGCTTTCAGCTATGGAGCTCACTGCTACAGGATATTACCCAAGTTAATAAGTTAATACTTTTATATATTTATACATTAAACCCTAAATAACCAGAGCACAGTAAAATAATATTTTGTTTAGTTTTGTCTGCTGTATTAATCTTCATGAATCACAATCTGTGAGCAAGTCAGCCAATAATTTTTCAGTGTAGAATTCTTTCTCTTTCCTTTTATGTTTCAAGAACTGAATAATGGTAAAGTAATGGGACAATGGCCATCTCATGCAATAAGACACCTGTGTTCCTACATTAGAAGTAGGAATTTCCCTTACATGAAAGACCAACCTTTGAAGACAAATTTATCATGGATATTAATCCACTCAGTGAAGCTCAGATATGCTTGCTTACTAATAATCGATAATTTGACCTTCAAATTTCTTATTTAGATTCCTTTGTTTTCATGCCAGTGTGTAGGAGAATTAAATGCATAAAGTTGAAGAGCCTGGGCTTTTTAATTAATCAACATTTAAATCTATGTATTATGCACAGAGATATGTCAGAGGAATTCCAGGACACACTTATCTTCACAAAGCAAGCCCTGTGTCTTTGATGGAGATGAACCAACACGTGTTTATGTCTTAATAAAATTCTTTTTGTCAGCTCTCTAACTGATGAATAATTTAGGCCTTGAAGAGTACAAGTCAAATGATTGCTGTGAACTGATTCAGAAAAATGGAAACACAACCAGCCCTTCAGACACGGAACCTGAGTGGGTGTGAGTGCAGGGGTAGCCATTTCAAAGACGGAGGTTGACATATTTTTAGACAAAAGGTCAGTGGGTTTTGAATCAAGGCAGGAATCATGTTGCATGTGGACATCGAAACATCAATTGGCTGGGTTTTAGCTTTTAGAAATTTTATTTCTATGCTCCTTTGCATCCTCTTTTCTTGCAGAATGCCATTTATTAGAAGATTCTCCAGTCAGAGGACAGAAGATTTTGTGTCATCATCTTGAACTTGCATACTGAGAGTTTTGCCTTTCACAATAGCTTTTAATTCCCTCTGATTCATTTATCCATTCCTCCACAGGCAGAATCCATCAACTCTGTAGCACAAGCATGTGTGCCATGTATGCTGACCTGACACTACCTTTGCATGTACGTTTCTAAATCATAGTGGGGGCTTAAGAAAGAGTTGAGATGGGGTATCTGCAAGAATTCCCCCATGCCAAAAATGTTCAGAACCAAGCTCATAATCCTCTTGGTTCCTACAGAATTCTGCTTGAAGCCACTGAATATTTGTGCTGTTCTCTGGGTAAAACAATTATAGGTGGATACACATATATACATACATATACATATAAAATCTGCAAGAGTGAGTAGAAATGACAGGCTTTTTCCTGGAAATGTTATGGAGAAGTTGAGAAGGATGGGTTGAAAAATCACTTCTAAAATAGAGGCATCTGAACAGAAAGCTTAGAGCTTGGATTTGAATGTTTGGATTAGCAGGCAGGTATTTTCAGACATTGTTGATGGATCTTCCCTTTCACAGTGACAATAACAGAAGAGAAGAATGTTCAGAACTTGTGGGATTGGTACCTAAATGTTCAAAGGGTCATTTAAGCATCTAGACTTCTCATTAATAGACTCCTGTTGCATATATTATAATCACCTAACCAAGTACAAGATTTCTCAGAGGTGTCCTACATGCCTGCCCTCTCTATGAAGATCTATCTAGAAATAAGTGGTTCATCAAGCAAACGGCTTTCTTGAAACCCTTGAGAGATTTGATAGAAATGGGAGAATAAAGGCCCTGTTCAATGGCTATTGAAAGTTACAGACCATAGGTATTGTGAGGTGAAGTGAGAGGATGAATATATGCAGTCCTTATTAAGTATTCTGGATAACTTATAATTGTTAATGCTTCCAGCAGTCAGGTCTGACACTGAGCTTTGAAGCCATCTTATAAATGGAAGTTGCAGGACCATTTGCTTTTTGGAAACATCCTTTTACCATCTTGGTGGTTGTTTTTGTTGGGTTTTTGGTGGTGGTTGTTTTTTTGTTCTGTGTTTTGTTTGTTTGTTTGTTTTTTCTTTTTCTTTCAATATTAGGGTGACAAATCATTCATAGGTGGCTGTTATGGAAATACCTGATTTCTGTATGGAACTATAACGTCATGTTCAAACTGACCTTTTAAAACCAAACCCTGAAAATATTATGTATTAGGAGTCATGCACTAAAGAGAAAATCCTGGATACTACAAGCAGTAGTGTCTATCTTTGCTATTACAGCTTACCTTTATAAAATCAACAGCTTTTCTTGCTCTTGTGGGTGAGATAGGTCATTTTACAGGAACAGAAAAGCATTGAATACTTAGTTGCCAAAATTGTGTTCAATAGAACCAAAGTATCATGATCAGTTTCTTGTTTGACAGAAGGGAGGAGTTGTCCTACTTTTGGTGCCTAGTAGAATCTCGTTTAATGGACCATAGAGGCCATTTTACACATCCTGCAGCCCAGCAATAAGAAAGATAACCGTCTGTATAATTTACAGGGTGAGATTGTTGACACATTGATCTTATTTCGTAATCTTTAATAGACTGTTCCAAATTTCATTTGACTTTTATATCCTCTTACCTGTGGACACTGTTCCTCAAATAATGGCAACATTGTCACCCTACAACATCTGTGTGTATTGCCAAATGCTAAACTAAAATCACCGCATTAAATATTCTCTTTTTTTTGTATTATTGTTGCATTTAATACTACCACTCATTTAAAAAGACAATAAAACATGCAACTGCTAGGTTCAGCTATGTTTTAATACTTAACACTACAGTATAATTGTGTTTTAGAATGTTGTGCAGAATGTAATGAGTAAAAAGATCTATTGTATAGCAGCTAATCATGCAGATATAACAAAAGTCTATTTCCCTTGGGTTCAATACACACACTTTTTTTCTTGATATTGCAGCAAAGAAAGTAATTAACAGTTAATTACTGTAATGGACCAACACTAAACCTATACAGTATCAAATTAATATTTTAAACAACTGTCTTGATATGAAGATCTGGGTTTTTTTAAGAAAATACAGTAAATCATTTGGTTTTGAGAGAATTATCATAGTAGTACTGAACTATAGAGAATGAATGTGATATCCAGTTGTACTAAACTAGATCAATGAACAGTAAACACCATAATATTTTTTAATGTCTATTGCCCCCCAAACTTCATTATAAACAGATTGTTTTTATGATAATTTATAATATAAATAATAATATCTAATTTATAATTATATATAATTTATAATAATAATTTTTCTACCTCCTCTGACGGCAGAAAAATACATGATGCCCAATTGCACTCCTGAATATTGGGAACAATTGGCTCCTGAATTGATGATAACATTATCTTAATAGCAAGTTCTGTTTTCTAGCTTGTTCCAGTGAGATGTTGCAAAATCTAGGGAACTTTGCCACAGAATGCAGGTGTTTTAAAGTTCTCATGTCTCACAACAGTGGAGTTAGGAATCAATGTAGATGCACGAGGTAAGTGAACTAGGTCTGCCTCAGATTCTGGCTGGGGTGCAATTTCCTGGGAGGCTTCATGGCCGTGTCCTTGTCACAGAAAGTGTTCAAGCTGAAAATAATTGTCTACTTTTTTTGTAAGATCAAGGTGGATCCAAACTTGCCCTACTTCCATGTTTGTTATAAAATCAGCAAATTCAGGAATTAATATTTTCTATGCCTTTAAAGTCTTTAACCACACAAGCCTAAGGGTATGCAGAATGCTAATCTTTACATACCTATATAGTAATGGGACCTTATACACATGCACACCCTTTGCCTTTAATAATAGTCATGGTAGATATTGATTTGCAGTCTAGTACTAGTGTCCACACGGAAATCAGCCTTAACTTGAACTAGAGTTAAAGAAATGGTCCATAATTTTGCAGCTCCAAAGAACACCCTTTATTTTATGGGAGGGGCATGGGAGGACAGGAATTATAAAATTTGATGCAAAACTTAGCTGGAAGTGTCTCAAAGCTTGTACAAGCGCTGTTCACATTTACTTAATAGGCTATTTTTCATATTCAAAGAGGAGGTACAAAATAATGACTAATAAACTATTTTATTTGGTTTAATAAATCTTTAGGTTAATTTTCATATTTGGAAGATGTTTCTAACATTAGAACCAATATATTTTCTAGAAAGTACTCTTAACAGAATGATTTGACAATGTTGATTAAACCTTCACTGTTTGGACAAATAACAAAAAATTAAATTTTTAAATTCATCAGTTGAGTAAGGCACTTTAATATCCCTTTCTTCACAAAATATTATGTACTTCAAATCACTTGAAGCATTTTTCTAAGGACAGGGAATTGCTTTCACTCTTTTTCCATAAGAAAACATAAAATGACATAACCTGAGTAATATTTATTGGTTTTTTTTTTTTCAGTTTAGCCATGAAAAGCACTTAAAAGTATGAATTAAAAGCAGTTGGTGGTTCTTCAGCCGAATAGTAAACTAGAACCCTCATTTTAAGTAATTATGGAATTTCTCAAATGAAGCGAGTTTCAGGACTAAAAATTCCAATTAATAACCTATCCTAACGTTTTTCCCCCTTTTCAGTAGGCTTTTTGCCTCTTCTGTCAAAAAGCATCATCTACTCTTGCTCTCCAGTCTCACAGACATGCTCTGAGTTTTCCCTGGCCAGCATTTCTCTCTGTAATGATAATACGGCTAATAAGTCTTGGAATTAAAGTTGTGGATTCATAACATATTTGGGAAAAAATTCTGGGTTAGAATGTTCTTTATTGTAGATAATCACTTAATAAGTAATTCTGCCACCACTGCAGGTCTGCATAATTAGATGCACACAAAGCGCTTTTTTTTTTATTCTTTGCATAGAGATGTTTCTGCATTGGTTCAGTCTTGATGGTACCACAGGAAAGGAAGACTGAGAGGACCTGGTATTATTTAATAAATAAAATATATGTTTGAGCAAGTACTGTAGAGGAAAGGATTAGTAATTCAGAAGATGGTATTTCAGGCCATAAGAAGGATAAAGAATAACATAACAAGGAAATATTTTATCTCCTTGAGAAGGTTGACAATCTGGACAATCACCACAGAAGATCAAACATGAAAATAACTGGTTTTCCAGAGTATGCTGAAGGGTCTGAATTTATAAAGTGCATTAACTTTTTTTTTAAAGATCTGTCTGCAAGACACAATTCATATTTTCCAAGTTACAGAAAAAGCTCACCGACCTTGGAAATGGTATGAAAGCAAGACCACTTCATGTGAAATGCTTTAGTTATTGAGATAGGAAATATGTATGAAAAATGGCCTGTGGGTGAAGGGAAATTCTATGAGGAAAAAACAGGGAGAGAAGCATAAAAATCATCTGTTGAAATGCCTAGAGGGTAAAGAAATCTTTAGGTCCCTAAAACTTGAGTGCTCTGACATGCCTGGTAATACCTGCCTACAGTGAGGATGGATTATGAAGGTCTGAGGCTTTTTACATCTACCGGAAATACAAATGAACTGAAGGATAGCTAAAGCATTATTATTTAAGGCTGGATTCATCCCATTTTTAGACTCTGTGGAAGGATTCTGTGAATATGAAAACCATAGGATACCCTCAGGGAGTTTATTCTTGTCCTATTTTATTGCACTCTTCCAATAGGAAGACTGTTGGATCCCTGGAGACTCTAGGGCTCATTCAAATATTGCTGAATTTTAGGATTTTCATCAGGTTTTCATTAGATAAGTGTAAATATAAATCACATTGCAAGATCTTTATTTAATTTTTCTTCCAAACAGGAGTCTCTGCTGCTGGTCCTGCAAAATTGATTCTTCTACCCTGAGGATGAGGATAGTATTAATTTTGCCTGTATGACTAATGGAAAACCTTGAACCAATTCTGCCCAGTTCTTTCATTTTTGTTTGGGTAGGTTGATTGCTAAGCTAGTTCAAAGTTGGACATGCAAATGTTTCCATTTTTTGGGACCTTGATTAGAGCTTTGTCGAGTCTGGCTAGATAGCTGTACAAATACCTCTAGCACACTCAACTGAGGACTAAACTTCTAAAAATGTGGAGCTCCCATTTCCACCCCTAAGCAAAATAATTACTCTCTCAACTGCAGAACATCCAGTAGCTCCAAATAGAAGAATGGATGATCAAAGTTTAGGGACTCTTGAAGAAATCTGTTTCATTCATCTGCTTAAGTGGGCATTTGCTAAAGGACAATTTCTGTGTGAAAACGACCTAGGCAGTTTTCGGTGTGGTGAGCCATGGGAAACTTTCACCCTTAAAAATTTGAATCTTGACCTCTCTACTGAGTCAACACTCACATTAACATCAGCAATAATTGATCACAAAATAAAATATGCAGACTGAAGCTCAAAGAGAACTTTCTGGACAAATGTGTCCACAAAAGTGCTCTACTATTTTGCAACTGATGTGCAAATCAGTCCTATTTAATTAGGTTTTCTTCACACGTTAAATGGTTTCATCCTAAGTGTCAGATAGCTTTTTGCATTAAACAAATGTAACTGTTTTGATGGAAAGCTTGTTAGAAAGAGAGTGCTCTTTGAAAAGGAACCACTGTGTGACTGTGGAAACTAGCTTGGAGCCACACAGAAAAACAGAAGCAGGAGCGAACAGTGATTAAAATAATATTAATGGGTAAGTTCTTATATGTGCCTGTCCCCAGCCTATTGCTTTCATTTTTATAAGAGCGGAAGAAATCTGACTCAGACAAGTATTAGTGCTTGCTAAACCTTTTTGTTCTAATGGAAGATGTATTCTGTGCATGCATGGGTTAATCTAGCCTCTAATACTGGAGGTGTGCCTTAACAAAAAAAAAGGCAAAAACCCCTCTAATGCATGTTGAAGTCAATGCATTGCACTGAGCGCATTGCATTTTGGGTCAGCAGCGTAACAATCGCTCGTTAAACTGATGTACAACTCACAGAGCTGTGACTTAAATTGCGTGCTAGGAAACTGATCAGAATGTTCTGCTGTAAGGGCAACAAAAGTTATTGACGGAATGGTATTCAGTATACATATTTATTTTGTCCTGAGGAAAAACATGATCTAAATAGTATTAAATTATTTTATCAAACTGTAGTTGCTCTAGGAAAGAATATGCTATTATTTATTTACCTTAAAGTATATTTTTAAGGCAGTTTCAATAAACTTAAAATATTTTGTTACAATAGAATTGTTAAAACTAATGAAAATGTGTCCTCTCTTAAATTGAAAGGAATGTCTTGAAAACAGTGGGAAAAGAAAAGAATGCTGTTGGAAATTGTCATTGTTCAAGAAATTATTATTATTTGTTGATAGTGATATAAAAAAAAGAGTATTTTAAAGAATTGTCATACGCTGTGATTTTACATAGCTTTGAATAACTAAAGTCTGTTGCACTGAGTATTAGACACTACAGATCTGTAGCCTGGCCCTGTAGAATCACCTTTGAAATGTCATGTTCTATCTTATTTTGTTGCAGACTGGGAGAAATAAGAAGATGCTATAGTGTTGACACATAGTCCCTAATATGCTGAGTGTACCAAAAAGGTAATAGCCCAACTACACATAGCAAAGAATGAGACAACTGGTGAGGAAGCTCGTGCTGAATGTGGTGAGCTAATATTAATAACTCAAACATTTTGAACAGGAAAGGTAATTACTGGTACCTGAATAAACTTGTATTCTCACTGAAATTTAAGTATATGGTTAAACCAAAAGGGCACAACATTTTGTGCCTCATAATCATTGTGTGGTTGCAAGGATATAAAAATTAAAGTGTATTAATGATACAGCTTTTATTCATTTGGGAAGGAAATTAACTGTGCTAACTAAAAGACGATAAGCCAAGTTTATAAAGGTATAATTCTGTCCATGATAAGGGTGCATTGGTTAAAAAATACAAATACATATATACTGCTAATTGAAAGAGGTTTTGTCTTCCAGAATCTGCCTGTGAGTCTCTAAGGTGGCATCCAGTGGAACAGAATTGCATTTTACCCATTTGAAAGCTGCATGCATGTAGTGGTGGAAGTATATAACCTAGAGTTTCTTGGTTTGTACCTATGTTTGAGTGCAGACAATACAATACCATGTTTTATTAAAACAATAACGTCTATTTTTCTAACTTTATTTCACCTCCGTAGAGATCAGTAGTCATTTAATTGGTTGACTCATGCCTTTCTAGGAAAGACAACTCAGTTTTTTCCTGTGTTGCAAAAGTCACAAGGGCTTTTGTGGAGGGGTCGCCAATTTTTGAGTCAATGAGAAATAACCTCCCTTCTGCTGCTGTATAGCAGGTAGAGTTGTGAGTCAATTTAGCAAATAGCACAGGCAGAAATGTCATAACTGAGTATGAAATTTTGCATGATCATAATGTCCTCATTAGCATTTGGACCATCTAGCATACAGATGCTAATCCTAAAATATCTTTTACAGTGTTTGCCTCATTTCTGACTTCTAGTAAACTGTAAATCCAATGAATTCATTGTGTTTATACAGTGGAGCTTTTTAGACTCAGTATATCCAATTACCAAAGAGAATGCAGTTGGGAAAACATTCATTAAAAAAATTAAGGTCTGTTATATTATGTTATTTCATGTCATGCTACCATCTGTAATATCACAGCATTCTGTGCAAAGAAACTGTTCTCAAATCACATTAGTATCTTGGCTTATCTATGTCTCTGCACTGAGAAAGCCAAGAAATAGAGAAAAGCTATGTCTCTGATGAAACTGCCTTATGTCTAATTAACTGTACATAAAATATGAGTTTCTAATATTGACAGTTCTACACAAACTTGAGGACAGTTGGCAAGAGTGTTCAGATCATCTCAATAGAAAAAAGGAATACATGGAACAAGATGGTCACTTAGCAAGCTAGTAGCCAAACTGTAAGGCTGTGTGAAAATTGGCATTTTGAAATACACCCAGTAAAAAAAATAATTGAGTAAGAGGACTATGTGGGTTACAAATATATGATCTTTGCAGAAGATGCTGCTCAGGAAGTATGTGTCTACATTGCCTTTTAGTTGAAATCTTAAATACTGTTTTTTCTAGAGGTTGAATTTTAGGTAGTAGGATATAGCAAACCAGGAGAGATTTTCAGTCAGATTTAATTATGCCGTTGTAGCATGACTGTTCTCCAACAGCAACAATCCTCATCATCTATCTCAAGCAAGGGGAAAAATTCTTCTGGCTACAATTGTCACTTAGAATAAAAGAGCAGACGGCGACCAAATGACGCTCTGTGGAAGCAGACATACATGCCAATTAAAAAGTGCACCTCTAGTTGTTTGTACTAGAACATTTGCAATGCCTCTTGTTTTAACTAAAAGTTTTAAGGTTAATTTGCAGTTAATTATGAGGGTATGAGAAATATTATGTTCTTAATGAGCCTTTTTGTGATGTCTTTCCAGTGCTGAGTTATAGTGTACATGTGGGTCTCGGATACTTATTGCTTATCAGAGGATGTAGCACTAATGAAAAAAGATTGGCTATGTTCTTGGTAAAACCCAAATGGCTGCAGCCTGGCTGCACCATGATTTTGCAGCCATGCTTAGATATGTGACTATGTTGAGGCCTCTTTGGCTGGGAGAGAAACACCCCTACTTAACAACACAACTACTCTGTTACTCTTTTTACATGAAGACTGGGAAGCAGGAGAGAACCAGGGTTGTTAATGGGGGAATTCCTACACCTCCAGTCTGGGCAGGGAGACAGAGGAAACCCAATGTCTGTATCTCATTGTCTCTCTTCCATAAATCCATCTCTGAAGGTTGATTATTTTAACGTCTTTGTAGCTATCCTGGAAAAGGAGCAAACACCTATGGCTGGTGTGCAATCTGTTTTCATTCAGGAATGACAGCCTAGCTTCCACTGCTCACTGAGCTAGGGGTAGTTAAGGCAAAGGAAAAACTCTCCTTCTGAAGCTTGCCTAAATAAATTGTTCATATTTTTCATCTGCACTGTAGACCCAAGACAAAACCTTGCTAGTGCTGAGAAAGGAACTTGTGAGTGTTGAGAGACTATCCCATGGTCTCCCATGGGTCATGACAGATACCACCGTGTCAGATGTTTACAAGTAGGATGGGCCAAACAAATTAAATATAACTAGGCAGTCTGTCACACACCTCTACCTTGCAGTTTCTGGAACAGATATAAAATGGCGTCTATCAGGCCAAAAGAAGGAGAGAAGGTCGAGTCAGATGTAAAGATAATTTATGATGTAGGCTTATCTTGCCATGCACGTTAATCATGCGATTCCTGCAAAAAAAAAAATTACTCTCTACTTTTATTGTCTAAGGGGTTAAAATTTCCTTCTCTTTCCCTTGTTTCCAGCCTTATTTTTCATCTAGATTGCAATCATTTTCAAACTATTGGGTTCTTTCTGTGGTATTTTTATGAAATGCAAATGCTGTATTGTTCTTTGTTCTGACAGGTCATCTTTCGAGCATTAAATTGTTGTTCTCTTTCAACCTAGATGCCATTCTTGCATGTGATCTTGCATAATGACTAATTTAGTAACAGAGTACTTAGAATGTTTCTCACCTTGAAACTGGTAGTTAAAAAAAATCTTTTATTTGGTTTCTCCCCCACTGATCATCCGGTGGTGTATTTCCATTTTGTAGCAATGTTATTCCACTATGAATATTTTGACAGGATGCAAACATTTTCTGCTTGAATTAAGCAGTTGCAAATGAAAAAGTTCAAGATACATTTCATTCATTTATTTATTTTCACAAAGTAATGTTATACTCGCTGCATAATTCTGTACAGTCAGGGAGTAAGACAATAATCCATGTCAAGAAGTTTATCAGGTTGTGGTTTAAGTATCAAAGATATTGTTTCAACTCAAAATTCTGTAACAGTAGAAGTTCTGTTATACTATTACCATATTACGTTATAATTTCTACACATAAATACATTTAATTTTCTTTTTTTTCTTGTAGACACCCTGTGCTGGTTTTGGCTGGGACAGTTAGTTTTCTTCACAGTCGCTAGTATGGGGCTGGGTTTTGGATTTGTGCTGGAAACAGTGTTGATATCACCAGGATGCTTTTGTTACTGCTGAGCGGGGCTTGCACAGAGCCAAGGCCTCTCCTGCCCCTCACCCCACCCCACCAGCGAGGGGGCTGGGGGTGCACAAGGAGCTGGGAGGGGGCACGGCTGGGACAGCTGACCCCAACTGACCCAAGGGATATTGCACACCATACCACGTCATGCTCAGCATATAGAGCTGGGGGAAGAAGAAGGAAGGGGGGACACTTGGTGCAATTACGTTTGTCTTCCCAAGTCACTGTTACACGTGATGGAGCCCTGCTTTCCTGGGGATGGCTGAGCACCCGCCTGCCCATGGGAAGGAGTGAGTGAATTCCTTGTTTTGCTTTGCTTGTGTGCGTGGCTTTTGCTTTCCCTATTTACTGTCTTAATCTCCACCTATGAGTTTTCTGACTCTTAATCTTCTGATTCTCTTCCCCATCCCACCGGCGTGGGGAGTAAGCGAGCGGCTGTGTGAGGCTTAGTTGCTGGCTGGGATTAAACCACAGCAGACCCACATAGACTTCCAAATACTAATACTTTGTCATTTATGAGGCAATATTTTTTGATGCATTTTGGTTTTTCTGGTATTATGAGGCATCTAGCCTTCCAGTGTACAAATTTCTGCAGGGACATTTTTCTTTATCACAGTAATTAGTCAAGAAACAGTAAAGCCTCAAGGGGAGAAAGGACTTGGAACAGTGCAGGGGAACCACTACTTAGTGAAGAATTTGGAAGAAAGCAGGGAAAGACAGGCAGACAGACTTCATAGCTTGTGGAACAAGGCACTCAAGCGTGAGGGGGAAAGAGATACTGTTTCATTACAGAGATAGTGTATCTAGGAGATCAAACCTATGGGACAGCTCTGTTATTATCAAAACCATGCTTGTAATTACAAACAATGGGAAAGCGCTGGAAAAAAGGCCCAGTGTAGTTCATTAGAAAAATGCTGTACCAAAGTCTGGGCATTCCAGTCTCTTTGGTATCTTTATTGAATATCATGTTTCCTGAGTTATAAAAATCTGTGTAATCGGCTATAAGCAGTAATGCATTCACGGGGAACTCCTGAACATCAAAGATGAAAATAAGGCTCAAGAAAATCTGTTTCTGAAACTTTACTCATGAAAGTAAACCTACTTTCATGAAGTCAGTCCGTCAGGCTTTATGCACTGTCAGGGCTGGAGGAATGGACCCTTAGTCTTTCTCACACAAACTCAGCACATGAGATTTTAAATGAAGTGGATTATATCATAAAAGCAAAGAAGAGACTGGAGAACATTAGAAAAGGGTTATACAACCTCTATACCTTTCCTGAGACAGCTCTAAAAGCATCTCATATCCCATCTATCAGCACTCTGCAGGATGGGGTAAATTATGGTTTTATGTCTTGAATTTTTATGCAGTAGTTCCCACAAAGTTAGCGCTGGGATAGCAAGTCTATGGCTGCAATTCCTCTGTGTGTCTGTTCACAGAGCAAGTGAATCCCTAAGTAAGAGCTATAACAGGAAGGGCTACAAAATCAGTGTGTGGCTGGGAAGATGGAGTTATGTTGTAGAGTGGAGCATTAGGGATTATATTTCTCTCTTGCTTCTCTCTGTCAAGCCAAAGCATGAGCACGGTTAGCTGAGATGGAGTGGGAGGCACAGTATCTGGGCCAAAGAGAAAAAGCAGAACATTGACTTTGCTAAATAAACTATAGGAGGGCTGGAATAAGGAGCCACACTTCAGGAGGTGACTAATGTGTTTTTTCTCTGGATCTGGCAGGATTGACTGTTCTGTTCTCTTGCTGTTTTGGTCTCTTTAAAAATTAACAACTATGAATAGAAATAGATGAAAGACTTTAGCAAGCAGTTTCCTAGTTTGAAATGAGCAGACTCATGGGTACATTTTTACTTCTCTGCAGCTGAGGAAATATTGCTGACTCCCTTTAGATATAAACTTCTTTAAGTTATATTTGTGACCAAAAGTGGGCTTTTATTTTTATTTAGGCTCCCAGATAGTGTTTACCCTATGTGTGGGTGTCAAAATAAATTTTGTGGAAAAGCAGGGCTGTGGGAATCAGCATCTGGTTTTATTTGATCACCTAATTATAAATGATGGAGTAGAGAAGAAGTATAGAATACAGTATAGTATAGAACATTGCGTAGAGAGGTCTAGAGGAGCTCATGGAGACATAAAAAGATTGTGAACAGAAGAGATTCTGGAGATGAAGTGCAATATCAGGCTCATGCTTTTTTCCTTCTATTCTTTATAGCAACTAGTACAGTGGCCAAGGCCTTGTAAATATTTTGGTCATGCAAATAATAATAGTGAACTAAAAACCTTTTTAGATCAGGGATGATGCCTCTTCACTGTCTCTCAAGAAATGCTCCAAAAGGAGGGGCAGCAGCTGTGGAGCCACACAGCTTCTTAGATAGATAGATGGGACAGAGGAATGTAAAAATTCTCTAATGATCTGATGCACGTTAGTGCAGTTCTCCTGTAGTTGGGTTTGTCATGTACTTTTCAGCTTTGTAGTTTAAAAGTCTTTAAATGGTTTATGAGGATCCTGGAGGTCTTTTATGATGTGCTCTTGGATGGTAGTAATCCCTAGTGTAGGCAATAGGTTCCTACATGTAGAGAATTTGGATACTGAGAAAACTATTTCACTTCCTGGATGTCCTTCAAAGGCTGAGGGGAGAAAATTATCTTCACATTTACTCTTCGATACATTATCTTTCTGGGTTTCCTTTTCAAAATTCCCTTGCGTTTGTCCCCACAGATTACATTTTTCTTTTTTATTGTGATATGAATATAGTTTAAAATATCATGTCATTTGATAGGATTCTTAACATATTTCTATCTCTAATAACACACAAAACAGAGTTCCTTTGGAGGCCAAACACAGGAGTGTTTATTTTCTCTTTGTTTTTCATATAAAGGCTTTATTGACAGACTTTGGGTTTTTTTAATTCACATATTTGTATTCAGCAGCTTGCTTTCTGAGTGTGCAATGATGCAGTGTGAATTGTAATGAAGGAATTGTTAAACTGAATAAATCTTTGGGTCACAAGTACAAAAGTAATGACCTAAAAATCCACTGTACATGTTGCAGAGTGTGAGTTAATGTGAGTTAGAAAGTAAGCATGCTTTTGCTTTAAGCTATCATCTTAGGTTTTTCAGTCAACTGAACTGGTAGAGAACCAGACCGTGATTATGGCATTACTTAAATCTGACATAAATTCAGGCCTGTCTTTCCAATTGCCACAGCTGACTCGATTGTGCTGACATGGGCACTTGTGTGGCCACTTTGTGAGCTGCATCAGTCCTCCCGAGTGATTGGAGTCAGATACTTGTTTGGATGTCTGGACAGATGCTCCTCTTCACCATCATCCTGGGCTAATGCCAGATTAAAGTGGACACGGCCTCATGTTCTTAGGGCCAAGGATCTGTAAGTCAATTACCAAAATAAGCTATTTTGGAGTACATTTTACTGTATTCATTTGCAAACAGAGCAAAAATCTTCAGCCAAGTGGAATGTCCTGGTTTATACAGCTGTACTACTGAATACATCTCTGTAGTAAGTAGGTTGAAACACCAAAACCAGCTATATTGGCCATGGTAAGGCTGTGAAAGCAGGTATTCGCTGTTTAAATGTTATTTTTTGCAGATATTTGCAAATCTTGCCTAACTTCATTTGGTGAGGTGAAAAAATATTTTTGCCTTCTCAGCAGTTAAATTCCAGTTCCTCTGTTTGTCCTGCAAAGTTATTTAAATTATTCATAGCTTCATAGATCTGAAAAGCAGAAGGGACCATTATAAACTTGTAGTCTGACCTTCTGCGTAACACAGGCCAGATTTCCCCCCAAGTAAGTCCAATATTGTCCCTATAAGTAATGCAGTGTAGTAAGCTATTCTGATTTGGTTCGCACTTGAATTTTCAGTGTTTGAAGAGCATGTCTAAAGTCAAACTGTGTTGGATAAATGATTTCCTGCCTCCCACTTCCCTCTCAGTGCTGGGACTATATATCTGGAACTTTTATAGTTCTGTTTGGTTTTCATTTGTTCTAGGTCTGACCCTACATATTTTGTCTCTCAGAAACATAGATTTGCTGAAGTATTTCTTAACGCTTAGCCTGAAAAAAAAATATATATTAATGTTCACTCTTACCTCTGACTTTGAGCATCAGGTTGAGGCCACAGATATCTACTCCAAGGTTGTCTCAAAGGTAGAAATTACAGCCTCATCTATTGTCTCAAAAGACAATAACTTCCTTGTACTTTAGTTTCCTCAGTGGTTAGAAAGAAACAGAACATGGACTCTGGATCCAGTTGTATCTCAGTATCTTGACTTGCAATGGCTATACTAAGCTGCCATTGCTTTTATCAGTGATTTAAATCATAAATGGTTATCTGCCTTTAAGCTGTTTTTTATGGAACTAAAATATTTTCAATTGCGCTGCTTTGGCCTTTTTATGAAAAATCATAATTTGTCCAGACAGAGCTACTGGGTATATCTGTGTGCTAGACATGGGACAGGGATTTAGTGGGAGAAGAGAAAACACTATTTTGTGGTTTAGATGCCTTCATAATTTGGAAAACATTTGGTGGCGTTGATACTGGCGTTGAAATTCAACATCTTATCAGCAAACTTGACTATAATTTATCGGAGACAAAAATTCAGAAGACAGCTCTCAACATCAGTCAGCCACCAACTGCTGAAATGGCAAACAAACCTATCATTAATTCTGCAAGTAAGTGCTGCCTGTCACAGGCGTATCAGAGAGACAGCTATAAAATAAGTACTATATTAAGCTAAAAAGAAACTGAGGACAAAGCACATTGCAAAGATGAAATAAATCCACAGCTCAAATATTTTAGAGAATGACAATAAAGTTAACAACCGCAGTTGTAATGCATCTTATGTATATTTTGAACTTTTGACTGCAAGCTGAAGCCATGCAGAAGAATACGGTAGAACTGATTTGTTTTCCTACTAGGTATATCTTCTTTTGCAAGGATATGTAGGAATAATGTTGTTCTCCTGATTGTTTATATTTAAGTCTCATAATCATCTTCTCCTTTTCTTGTTTCTCCCCCGCTCTTTCTGAAATGTTAACTCTTTCATTACTGGTTTGCTAATTATCAGAAATCTTCTTTCATTTTAAGCTCCTGAGGATTTAATGTACATCCAGCCTCTTTGCTGCAAAAGGAGAAACTGGATTCCGTGATGCAGAACACAAGTATTGCTGCCAGTGATTAATCAGGTCTTGCATAGAATGGCAAATAATTAAAATTCAAAGTAGTATAAAAGGTAATATCAACCTGTCTACTAATCTGAATTAGTGTCTGAGAGGGAATTTAAAACTAACTTACTTGAAAGGGGGTAGAACTATTAGTGAAAGTTTTGAAGAGTTTTTCATGAGTTGAAAACCGTTCGGCATTTTCTTTGTAAAACTGTAGCACAAAGTCTGAAGTATTAAAGTTGCAGTGATCATGAATTTGGAAATCATGTGTAGAGGAAGATCCATCATTTTGTAAAAAGTCCTGAATAACTTTGGAGAATGGAGTGATGAACTAGGTCAAAATGCAGTAATGCACGAGTATTGTGTGCATGGGAAAATAATGACTATTTCTTCTAGAGAAGGAGGCTCTTCAGTTGCAAATGGTTCAGGAGATCAAGGAGATGATTTTGATGACAGAATGACCAGAGTTGTCATTGTGGTATAGTTGCTGAAACACTACATATAATTTTGGAATATGTTAGGGAAGGTGTTCCCAGGTGAAATAGTAAAGTATCAGTATAGTTGCTTAAGAGCCTGCTAAGACCTTATTATTCAAGTTATACAGCTTCAAAAAAAAACTAGTGTTGGAATGGGTCCAGAGAAGAGCTGGAATGAATAGATAGATAGATAGACAGACAGACAGAATAGAAAAGAGACTGAAAGGAAACTTCTAGAAGGACAGAGAGGGCTCATCCATCCTGCATAGCGAAGCATGATAGAAGGATTGTATGTGTTTGGGATTAGCTAAATGCCTAGAAATTCCTGGAATGTGTGGGATCAACATGTCTAGGTAAAATTTATAGCTTAAGCAAAAGAAGTCCAGTATGTTTTGTTCCATCTATGTGAAATGAGGGGTTGCTGCATTTGTACGATTCAGCATATTTACATACCCTGTATGAAATTCTTGACAGAAATGTGGCCATCCTGCTTTTGCTCCAAAGCAACATTAGTTGATCTTACCAGTGGAGGCTTTTCTTTTCCCTGCTTTTTATCAAAGTACCTACAAACTGTGTATAAGAAGAAATTATAGCTTGGTATTACCTCCAAGAAGAAAAATATGGAAAAGAAACCAGATATGAATGAAAAAGGGACCTTTTCAGGTGAGCCTTTGAATTCCACCCCAGGGTTATCTTTCTTTATCATCAAAGGGAAAAAAAGGCCACTTTCTTCTTTCATTTTCTTTAATAGTAGAATATAAAATTATAGATCAGAGCATTTAATTTTAACACTTTAAATTGTACACTCTTTTATGTGGTAGAAGTTAAGGCATTTTGGTATTTCATTAGTAAATACATCTCTATATTATAAATTACTGTGCAGTCATTATTTAGTCTACAATAATTATATTCTTTGTTATAAATACTGTATGTTCGCTATATAACCTGTACCTCCAGTAACCTGCATCTCAGAACTTACCGGGGTTGACGATGAATGCAGTGGTAAGCCATGCTACTTTACAGGAGAAGACCATGGGTTTATTGGAGAAGCATGTTAAAAAAGACTGGGGTAAATTTGTCTTTGTAGACTGCATATAGAAGTATTGGTATGCTGCTGTATTACATATAACTTTTGAACCATTCAAATGAAACAGAACTTTATCTCAATAAAATACAGTATGAATTTTCATTCATCACAATATGCTGCAAATACAGACACCAATCATGCAATTATATATGATTTTTCAAATAATATTTTTTGAGTCAACAGAAAGTACTGTTGATTTAAAATTAAGCTTATGGATAGTTAAGCTTAGGGTTAAGTCTTATTTGGCCTACTCATTCAGGTTTCCGTGGCTTTCTGAAATCTCTTTCTTTCAAAGAAATATGACTTCAAACGAATATGGCTAGAACTGAGAGAGAAAATGACTTCTTTATGCATTGAAAACCTAAAATCTACCTAAAGGATTTTATAGCTAAAACTCTGACAAAAATCACACTCAGAATTTTCACACATTCCTATAGAAAAAAAATTTGCATTAATCAATCATTGGTTGTAATTGGATGTTTTGTTTCAATATAAAGCTGTAAACAACTTTTCTGCGTGTATATTAACTAATTGTTTTTAACAGAACATTGGAAAATCATGGAAAAAAAATAGAAGCATCTTATTCAAAGCATTTTCAATTTCAAAGTTACTTTAGGCAGAAGTTTAAATCAGACCTTCAAAGGATAGCAGGCTTTTTTAACATGTAGTTATAAGGAAGCATAAAATAGGGGAGTAGCAATATGGATTTTGATTCGATAAGCCATAAACTGACTAATAAAGACTACTGGTGAACTTTGTCAAACTATTTTCAATGGGGAGGCAAAGTAAGAAACAAAGATACAAGAACATTTAAATGAAGTGAGAAGCCAGATTAATGGAAAAAATACTAGTTGGGCTCCATTCAGAATATCTAAGAAACTAGCATGCTTAAAGTGGAGCAAACAGGTGTGGAACTGGGAATGGAGAGAATTGCTCATGTGGTGGAAATTCCCTTGTGCTTACTGGTGCGCAGGATCTGTACTGGTTCAGGTTTCTCTTCAGAGTTCATGCAGTTCATGAGATATATGATGGTAATCAACAGGAAGATTTATATCTCACCTTTAGTTTTGTTGGTTACCCATTTCCCATCTTGCAGCATAATAAAAAGAAAGTATCCATAATTAGCTAAAACCTTAAATTATAGCTTTGAGGTAACCTTGTGCACAATATAAATATTTCTAAAAGTATTTTTCTAAAAGGTATTGTTCCTTCCTAATACTCAAGACCTGAAGATAAACTTTGTATACATCCAGTGAGGTATGGGAAATTAATTTTTACAGCAGTGTTTACAGTCATAGAATCTTTAAGGTTGGAAAAGACCCTTAAGATCATCGAGTCCAACAGCTAACCTATCACTGCCAAGTCCACCAATATTATTAATTAATTCATCACAGTTTTTTGCTGTTATTTTTTCACCTCGGATTTTGCATTCCCTGAAAAGTATGTATTAAAGTATTTTTTCTAGACGTAAAGAAGGCATTTGGTTTGTAAATTTTCCAGTACTTATATATCAGTAGTCCAATGTAAATTTAAAATTTATCATGTTGAAAGAAAATGTTAGTCACACTTAAATTTTAATTCATTATGCCATGGCTTCATAAATTATAATGAGTGAAAACGTTTATTATTAAAAGTTATATGCATAACAAACCCTAGTAATATTGTGAATATTGAAACAATATCAATGGAAAGTTTTGTTACTGTAATTGTTAGGTGTGATTTTAGCAAGCTGTTTGCCAGTCGAACTTGTTAACGGTTCATACCAAGATTAACTGAGTGCTCCAAACATATATTGATAATTTATTAGCTTTGTTATAAACAATTTACAAATGGATCCTTAGTATCAAATGAAATCTAAATATTTCAGAATTCAGGAAGAAAACCAAGAAACAGCAATATATCCTGCTGTCTCCCTTTAAAAAGTTGGGCAGTGGGAGAACCTTAGTAGTAATTTTTCATGGCTTTGCAAACCTCTCCCACAGAGGGACACCTTTGCGCATCTCAGAGCAGAGGCTTTCTTGCTGTTAGAGGTCTGCTACCTGTCTCTTCCGCAGGAGAGCTTCAGTTTCTTGTCCATGCTGAACTAGTTTGGGTCCTCCCCAGGGGTGTTGCCAAACCAAAGTCCATCCTGTTCCTGTCTCCTGATTCATGTAGAAGTTAACTCTGGATGTTGTTAAATTCTGCCAGCTTGTTTATATTCATAACATTTCACCTCACGATTTGTGCCACTGAGAGCAGGAGGACTCTATTTGAACTTCTCCACTGTGATCAGGCAGGGACATTTCTCTACCGTTCAACTTAAACTTCCATATTTTGAAGGTCATCACCATCTTAGAAAGGAACAAATCAAGGTTCAGTCTGAGCAAATTGTATTATCACTTATGTATAGTGTGACATGTGTCCCCAGGTCTCCTTTAATGCTGTTTTGTGTTTGCAGTAAATTTTCATTGTTTTGATGTCATTTTGAGTGATTTATTTGGTCGTGTTTGTTTGGAAATTCAACTGATTCGTGTGCAGATTTGTAGCTACTTATTCATAAGGAGCATTGGTTTTTTACAGGCGAAAATTATGTCTCATAGCTTTGAAGCTACTCTCTTGAAGAAGCTCAGTTAAGAGGAAAAAGTCCTGTTTTGTATTTTAATAAATATTGTGCAAAACACTTTACTGGAAGCACTTCTATAAAGCTTAGAAAACAAGATGTCTCTTCAGAATAACAGTGCTCATATTTGCACTTCCACATAATCTGTTATTTATAAGCACTTATAATTGAAATTTTAGGAAGTATGGTATGATATTCATCTCAGTTTCATGCAATTCCATTGATGATTTGCTTGCTAAACTATGGAAACATTTCCATGAGCACAGTTTTGCATAATCTGGTGATTAATGGTAGATTTTCTATTTTAATGTGGCAAAAATTCTTCACAGTCTAAGTTAATGTCAGAATTTATAGAGACTAAACTGAATGCTTGTTACGACAGTGACTTGAGTTAATTCAATAAGCCCATAGGAACAGTGCCACGTTAGAGCCGAAGATGCTTCTGAGCAGGCTTCTAATGAAAAAGATGAATTCTTACGATAGCACTGTTATGCTAGCACTTCCGTGACTAAATTTCATGGGTATTTCTTACCTGAAACACATTTACAAATATTTGACTGTATAATAAAGTCATACTTACATGGCATCTCTATTGCACCACTACCTGAAGCCACTGAAATGTTGTTTGGCTTCATTTGTTTCACCTTGTAAAGGATGAAACATCAATTTGGTACATAATCTGAAAGTTTATGGATCAATGTATGATATGCAGTGTGGTCTCAGGAAACTTGGCTAATGAGAGTATTTTTTTTTTTTATTTATGGTTTTCTTCC
This sequence comes from Phalacrocorax carbo, assembly GCF_963921805.1. Classification (NCBI taxonomy): domain Eukaryota; kingdom Metazoa; phylum Chordata; class Aves; order Suliformes; family Phalacrocoracidae; genus Phalacrocorax; species Phalacrocorax carbo. Next base: position 14,324,505 of record NC_087523.1, on the reverse strand, counting down.
CTATTACAGACCATTTAAAAATATTTCTTTAGGTGTTGCCTTTTTACATTTACCTGAATATATTTCCTGGTTATTGTAGAAATGAATTCAGTCATTATATATGCTGTGATAACTCTTATCGTATTAACTTTGTTTTTAAAGCCTAAAATTTTGCTTGTTTTGGTTTTAACTGTAATGCCAAAGTTAGCATCTCGATATCTCCTTCCTTAATGTACTTTGAAACTTTCTTGTTGAGCCTTTTGAGAATTTTGTATCATTTACCAAGCCATTTTTATTGATGGTAACCGCACTGCTCTTGCTCACTGTAGCTGCACTGAAGACTCTATAACTTACCTGTTAGAAGCTGTTCCTCCTGCTTCCTTCCTCCCCTACTGAAACTGGAATAATGACACTACCCTACACTGCTGACACATGATTTTTAAGTCTCCTGTAACTGTTATTCTTTCTACTTCTACCAGTGGACCTGTGTCTCTCAGAGCAAAACAGAATCTGTAATTTTAAATGAAGCCTTGGTTTTTGGTTAAAGGAGGAAGAGTTATTTATGTTGAAAAACGATACCTTTAGCCCAGTAAGGGTAATGACAGGGAACATAAGGAAGTCAGCTTTCAGCAAGCTAATGGGTGAGTGTTTAGCCCCATTTCAGTTCCTATTTACATCTCACTCTCCTTGACCTTGGGCATTTTGCCTAACTTCCCTTTGCTGCAGACTCTGATGTGTGACAAGGGAAACACACAGTACTTCCAGACCTGATATTTCTATCTGCCTTTCCCTGAGCACGTGTAAGCCTTCTACCCAATTAGGTAGAAATTGGAGTTAGGCGCTGGAAGACCCACTAAATTCAGACGCTATTCGAATATTTACAGAAACAGCTTTACACTTGCTCTTCGTGATGACAGTATCTCCAAATAGATCAAAACCATTTGGTTTTTGTGTTTTTTACTGCCTTCATCTGCGCAGCAGGTTAACAAATTTCTTCATTGCAAATGTTAATCATGTATTATTTGATGTAAACTCGCAAGTGTCTAGGTCACTTTGTTTTTTCACACCCCCCTCCCCGAACCAACAAAAGCATACACATGCTGCAGAGTACTGACACAAAGTGATACTAGCCATCTATCCTACAGGTCTTGCACAGTGAATGGAGAGAGCCTTAGGCCCACAGCCTAGATCCTTTGAATAAGCCTTTGCTTGGGTTCAGTCCCTCCAATGACTATATAGGGATTTTGACTCTAAGGCACCAAAACTAACATCCTAAATTTAACCCTTGCCTCCCCATGTCTTGGTTTGTAATTCTGCTGAACTTTACTGAACTATTTAATAAATCATATCTGGAATGTCAATGCTTTTGCCAGATGCACATGTTAAGTGGAAACTGCCTATACATTCAGTTCACTCACCAAGCAGAGGCTGAATCTTTTCATACTCCAGGCACCCCCAAAAGAAAGTTTTTGGGTCAGGAATATACTGAGAATGAGCAGTGTTTGAGGTCCATTAGTCATTGTAAGCCTATTTACGTCTATGACTGGTGTTTCTCTCTTTGCTGACTACTGTACTTCTGCTGTCCAACCTTGTGGATACTCTTCAGCATAAGCTGGCAGTTTCTGTTTCCTTCCTGTTCTGTGAGCTATTCCCTTTACATCTTCAACAGTCTCAATATACTCATCATTTTTAGTTTTATCAGTTCAAGAGAATAAGCAATTTTTAGGACACTAGTAAACTCTTTCTCTCTCTCTCTCTCTCTTTTTTTTTTTTTTCATTGGTAGTCTTCCAGAAGCATTGAATAACATACAAAACAAGGCTTGTCTCCACTTATCAAGGTTAAATTCATGGAAGCATTTTCTGTTCCTAGGAGAAATTACTGAAGATGAGCTAAATGCCTGATATAATTGATTCAAGGAATAAAGTCCTACTTCTTTGATGTAAACAGTTTTTACCCAAGTTTTAATCTTTCTATACTTCAAAAATTGCTCATTTGCTCTAAGTATCATCATAATTATTAATAATAAAGGAGTAATTAAAGTTGTAGTCCTGAAGTGCCTTTTGTTTTAGTAAAGGTAAAGGCAAAGTTCAAGAAAAACATTATTTCTTGCAAGAATGGTTAAAACAGCTGAACAAAAGTATTGCTGAATGAATTTCCCTGCATTGGTTCTTTATCCCATAGACTCAGTAGTTTGTAAGGCTAATATCTCCATTATTTTATAAAAGTCTGTGTTGTGAAAAACCCATAATACAACACTGTTTTTTCTTTGCCTTAGGGACCTTTTGAAAGCTTAAATACCTTGATTATGTTTTTCCTGAGTTCAGCCTGGAGCAGAGGAGGCTGAGGGCAGCCCTCATCGCGGTCTGCAGCTCCCTCCCAAGGGGAGGAGGAGGGGCAGGCACTGATCTCTTCTCTCTGGTGACCAACGACAGGACCCGAGGGAATGGCAGGGAGATGTGCCAGGGGAGGGTCAGGCTGGGTATTAGGAGAAGGTTCTTCCCCCAGAGGGTGGTGGAGCCCTGGAACAGGCTCCCAGGGAGGCATCACGGCACCGAGCCTGGTGATCCTTGTGGGTCCCTTCCAACTCAGGACCTCTCCTCTCCCTCTCCCCCTCCCTCTCCCTCTCCCTCTCCGTCTCCCTCTCCCTCTCCCTCTCCCTCTCCCTCTCCCTCTCCCTCTCCCTCTCCCTCTCCCTCTCCCTCTCCCTCTCCCTCTCCCTCTCCCTCTCCTCTCCTCTCCAACTACAGTGACAAAATTGTAGCCTTTTCTAGGAACCATTTGTTGTAAGAACATTTCACATAGCAAAGCAGGAATGTTCTTTGCTCCAGAGACTGTTTCTGCTTCTGGAGTTAGTTGGAGGTGTTCATACTGTACTCCAGCATCTGTGGAGGTACGCCCTTTCAGGTACAGCTATGTTTGGTTTTCTATCTTTACTGTCTTTTCTGGACTGTGCCATTTTACAGTTGGACTCAATGATCTTAAAGGGCTATTCCAATCTGAATATTTCTGTGATTCTATGACCTAATGAGGTTAATTAGAATTGCTGGTTTTTGTTATAATAAGCATTATGTATGTATGGCACAAAAAAGAAGTATGCATGTTTTCCAAAAGAAAAGGAGCGAGAAAATCCAGAGTAGTGACTGAATTGTCCTTTTCTGTGTAAAACTGGAAAGGCAGAGGAATGTGGTTGAGGAACAGATTTGTAAGTCCTTGGTTCTGCCCTGTCAGGTCCCTGTATAAGCCACAACTGCACAGAAGAGAGGCACCTGCAGAGAATAGACTGTGAAAGTCTTGTTATTGAATGGAAGTTTATCAGAGAGCTGCTTTAGTTAGGTAACTTAGTTCATCAAAATGGGGGTTCTTCCCTTCTTGGACAGCATTTCCATAGTAAAATGATATGGCACTGTGGATCACACCGACATGCTGAGTGAGTTTCTGTGATTTAGTCCCTTTTTGTTATCACAGTTACTTCCAGATGAAACTTGTCATTTGGACATCTGAATAAGCGTAATCAGAAACCCAGATACTTGTTATACAGTTAGAGGCCACAAAAGTGCATTTGTAGTAATTTTTGACCTGCAAATTATAGCTGTTAAAAGGGCAGCGCTTTTTAGTGAGAGCTAAAAATCAAATCCAGTCTCGTCATTGGAACAGTCATTTCTGCTTGCTGGGTTAAGACAGTGGGAGTTACCCCACATTTATCTTCATGAGCCTTATTGTCTACAACCCTTGCCATGACAGAAGCTTCACTGGGCTAAATTGAAAACAGGAGAATCTAGTTAGAGGAAGGACAAATGGACATATATCTTAACTTCTGTATACGCTCCCCATTGATGTAAGACTGACTGTGTCTCTAAGATGCCAGCAGAGTTACTGAAGCTATTGAACAGCATTTTCAAATCAGTTAAATTCCAAAACATGGACTGGGAATGGTGTCTACACTATACCCTCTTTCTGTAAAGGGCTGGATTTACAGGAGGTACAATACAGGTTCAGATATGAATGCTCAAATTCCATGGATTGAATGATTGAGGGATTTTTTTCCCCTGATTATTTTCTTCATTTGGCTTCCAGTTGTGTGAGCCACTCAGGTTGTTTCAAGTTTTTTTTTTTTCAGTGAACGTTAAAGCCAGATGTTGCTTCAAGAAAAGGAAAGTGAAAGGTGAGCATCTTTCATGAGCCCTTGGTTGCCAGTGGTGGTTCCTTTCAAGGAAAATAACAAATAGCACAATGTCTGCGAAGAAGTTCTACATAGCGCAGGCTTGTACAGCACAGTTTGACCCTGGATTAAGATTCTAACCTAACAATCAATAAGTTGGTACTTCTACCTGACACAGAAAGGTGTCTTACAGTGACACCAGCACCTGGAAGCAGTGTGTTTGTGCTGGCCATGCTAATTAGCACCTCACTGCTGTATTTCTCCTGCAGCAACTTTCAGGACTTGCTTGTTTGTCGCTGGCTGCATCTCTGCACCAGACTGCACTGCACTGTAGGTGTGTGAAGACAACTGCAGATCCTAAGTTAAAGGTGGAGTCAAAGCAAATGCCCTTTCTTCGAGCGGCACACATGCTTACAGGACTTGGTTGTCACTTGACTTGGTACACAGAAGGTCAGTTTGGTACAATTTGCTTCTTACCTCTTCTGTTTTCACTCCCACTCTGTCTATGAAGTAATTTAATGCTCTCTCTGGATTTACCTTTTGCAAACTGGAGCTTCTGAGTTACGTCACTAAGCAATACAGTTTTCCTTGGTGCATTTTATTAAAGAATGCTACTAATATTCCAGGCTTCATGCATCTCATTTGCTAGAAATGCCTGGAAAGAGTAGATGTGTTACCCTGTTGTCAACTGCATCTGGCTTGACACAATTAGTCTAGAGATAAAATTATGTTAATGAGATGGGCTTGCACAGACAGAAAAGCCTGTGGGTGAAGACACAGGGTTTTATATACGTTAGAATCTTCATTAGTTTCTGTTCTCTGAGAACCCTTTTCCTGTAAAAATTATTTAAGTAGAGAATTATCCATGTATTCTGTAAAAATATGAAAACGTTTTTTAAGCTATAGAAAGAATATTGAGGTGTAAATCTATAGCCTATAGCTGAAAATTATATATTGTAAATCATTTATATAAAATCCTAATGAACAACTGTATGTTCACCCCTTAGAAGAACACTTCAGTTCCGCATCCTGCCCTTTAATCCTTGCTGTAAACACAGCCTTTCAAAAATATAAATACCTATTTTTTTCCCTCCAGATCTGTCAGTAAAGAGCTGAAATTCCATTTCCTGCTACAGACTCACTTAATCTTCACATTCTCTGTTACATTTAACTCTTTCCTGTTCCTCTCAGCCGATCTCCGGTTTTATTTATTTATTTATTTGGGGGGTGGATTTCCCCTGCTTTTCACAGCTGTGGTTGCCACATAATGTTTCCTTTCATCTGTACGTTTCAAGGTCATCCTCTGCTCATTTCTGAGTTCCGGTGAAAGCTTTGCAATGTGACCAAGTATTACTTGTCCATGTAAATGCCGACTCTGCCAAACAGAGGATAAACTGACACAGATTTTACAAGTCAGCAATCGTCTCCCTTTTGAATGTGACATTCATGTTGAGAAGGTGAATCTGTGTAAGCAGCAAAGGTAGGCTGTGAGGACCAGTACTGGGGGAAAAGAAGATATCAGGCACTTCTGCAGAAACTAAATTCAGTTGGTGTTAGAATAATAATGAAAAAGAATAAACAGAGAGAAGTCACCAACCAGTCCTGCCAAATTAGGCTGAATTGTCTCTTCTGGAGTGTGGTTTATGTGCACTGCTGCCGATGCACCATGTGTTACAGAAAAAGAGGGGAGTATGTTCAGAAAAATGTATAGAGCTGAACAGTGAGAATTGTCTGTGTTTTGCTTAACCTCCCTGCCTTGGTCCCTCCAGAAACACAACAGAACTAACCTACACAGATTAAAAGCTGTTTGCAGAAAACATCTTGATAAGGTCAGCTTTTATTTTGTACAACTCTAGGCAGGATCGTATGTGATGGTTAAAGAGCTATGAAAAGGCCTTTATTGTGGTAGAGTTGTTGCATTATCTGTTATTCTTGCCACCCTTGATTTGGGAGGGAAAATTTTAGTGTAAAATTCCCCTTGATACGAGAGGGAAATTAGCACAATTATTGGAAATAGGATTGGGTAAAATATTATTTTTTCCATATTGTGTCTTGCTTGCATTACTAATAGTTGCCAGGGAAACAAACAGAACTCTAAACTCTTCTGCTAGAAAGGCGGCTATGGTTATAAACAAGGTCGTTTAAAACTGTGCCTGCAGATTATGGGAGAGCCAGTGGGACCTGCCATGGATTCAGCTCCGTGTCCTGGTGGACTTCTACATGCCCAATTGCAATTAGATACAATATGTTTATCCTGGTCAGTATTAAATGTTTTTTTTTTAACAGTAAACAAAACCCCAAATTATTCTGGTTTACCTCAAGAGGAATCGTTGTACACCAAGTGTGAAGTTTGCCTCTGGATTGTCACAGCCTCTGGAGGCTTCTGTTATAACCCAGGATCTGTCAGTCTCTGTGCTTCCCCTGGGGAAACTGGATACCATTCAGTAGTTTTACTAACATTTTAATACGATAGCAAAGTAAATTGTAGCTCCCTTTGAATGTGAGGTGTGTTCTGGTTTTGGCTGGATCAGTTAGTTTTCTTTACAGTAGCTAGTATGGGGCTGTGTTTTGGATTTGTGCTGGAAACAGTGTTGCTGTCACCAGGATGTTTTCGTTCCTGCTGAGCGGGGCTTGCACAGAGCCAAGGCCTCTCCTGCCCCTCACCCCACCCCACCAGCGAGGGGGCTGGGGGGTACAAGGAGCTGGGAGGGGACACGGCTGGGACAGCTGACCCCAACTGACCCAAGGGATATTGCACACCATACCACGTCATGCTCAGCATATCGAGCTGGGGGAAGAAGAAGGAAGGGGGGACACTTGGTGCAATTACGTTTGTCTTCCCAAGTCACCGTTACCGGTGACGGAGCCCCACTTTCCTGGAGATGGCTGAGCACCCGCCTGCCCATGGGAAGGAGTGAGTGAATTCCTTGTTTTGCTTTGCTTGTGTGCGTGGCTTTTGCTTTCCCCATTAAACTGTCTTGATCTCAACCCATGAGTTTTCTCACTTTTACTCTTCTGATTCTCTCCCCCATCCCACCAGGGTGGGGAGTGAGCGAGCAGCTGTGTGGGGCTTAGTTGCTAGCTGGGATTAAACTATGGCAGGTGTAACCATTTTCCAAGAGGTTAAGCTTGGCTGTTTGCCTTTCATCTACAAGGGCACTGTTTCTTATGTTTTACAAAGTGTCCACCCCTGTCAGGCGTAGCTAAGAACCTTTACACATCCATCATCAGGCTTTCAGGAAAAGATGACAAAGTTTGTACATAAATCTTTTTAAGGAACAGATGCTTAGGAACTTTCTCTCACGTTGAATTTACAGGACTGACATTTATTACCTTACTGATTTCAGTGAAAGCCTATGAGGGAAATTGATTTAGGATGAAAATAGGTAATAATAGCTTGATTAGAATAATTTTTGGCTTCAAAGGACCCTCATGTCCTTCTACATTAAATAATGATCATAAAATCAATTTGTGTATCTCTGATTCTCTTTTTGACTTTTCTGAAGGTGAAGTCCTTTGCAAAGGACACAGTCTTCGTGGTGTTTCATTGCTTTGAATAGCATTTCCATTCTGTATTTGCTTGAATATTTTAGTCCCAAGCCCTAATACATTCAGGCTGTTAAGACAATCAAAGGCAATTAACAACTATGAATGCTTTTTTCCAGAAAGTGCCACAGACCATACACAAATTTTTAGTCCTTAACAAGATGTTTCTGGCTGTCACCAATCCCACATATTTTACCATTTACTACCTACTCTTGGATTTGATTTTTGTCTTTTTAGTGCTGGAGAGGATAAAATCTGATGCTCAGAGAAGTAGCAGTTGCAAACATATCTGTGACTGCTCATGCTGTTCAGATGCGACCAGTTCAGTGTGTGCAGATGTGTCTAGCTACCGCGCTGCTAGTTCTCCCAGGTATTGTTGACAGCATATGCTGACATACGGGAAGCTGTCTTGCCCACACTGAACTCCATGCCCTTCAGCCTCTGAGGCAGCCTGTTTAAAAGGAGCTCTGTCTAGAAAAAAGATGATGTTGACATAGCCTATATGCAGGGTTTGGACTTCTCAGCATGGGAAAATTAAAAAAATTACATGCAGGCATCAATGTGGGTTTTTTAATTAGAATAAAATGGTTGCGTTTGAAATTTGTGCATTTATTCAGACAAAGGATGGATTTTTAACTGTACTTCTGCTGATGCCACTTATCAATGTTGTATCTCAGCGTTTCCTGCTTGGGAAATATCTTCAGAGGGCAGGTGAGTGTTGTTACCTACTTATTGCAGAATGGTGAAAAGTAGTTACTGAAGATTTTGGTGTGACCAAGATGATAGGGATGGGCTACAGTTCTCTGGTTCCCCAGTGTGAGAGTTTGATGTTTGACCAGCAGTGAAGCAGTAGAAACTATTTCAGAGGAGAATAGTGGCTGGCAGAGGAAAAGCTTTTCACAAAGATCTGAAAGAAAACCATTCTGTCACATAAAGTTCAAGTGCAGACCTTGTGGAGCATAATACCCCTTTGTCTGGATTTTTGATACTTTAATTTTCAACTATTTAATATTTAAAGACATGTGCACTGAGGTTTTTGCCATCATGTGTTTTGGTTCTCAGCTGCACGTTCCTGTGAATGAACAGTGAAACTTTGCCTTTTTTTCACATGCATTTGGGGGTGCAGGTAGGTTACAGACTAAAAGTTCCTGATTGTGATTAGGTGATATTTAAGTCAATATTGTTCTCATCAATCAGTTTTCTTTCAGCATCAGAGAATCACATATGTAGTCATTTTCTTTGGCATTGTTATGCAGTGATTCTTTGATTATAAATGCCCCAAGAGTAAGTCATTATATTAGGGAAGCACATTTTACTTTAAGGACTGACAGTCTTTTTTTCTCTAGTTTGATTTTTTTAATGTCTCACTGTTTTCTTTGTCAATAGTTGCAGCTGGGTGAGAAGTACTGTGATAGCCAAATATGTAAGACATATGTTCATTACCATGTTAATTTATCATGAAGTACAGTTTACAGATCCAAGCATAATCCTTATGAGAAACCTAGTAACTCTTAATATAGAAAAAATATACTTTGGCCTAGTTTTGGACCTCATCCTCCCAACAGAACTGTCAAAATAACAGATGTTTGTCTACCAAGCATATCTAAATGTCATATTATTTGGTGAAGTACCATGACCAAAGGGTTCCAACTAACATATCTTTTGCTTTGCTGTTTGAAAAGCAAAAACTTAAGGGGACAACTTAATGGAAAAGGAAGAATATTTTCAAAATGAAAACACATTTTGGATTAAGAAATCAATATATTTCCTTCTAATAGAATCTCAGTCCACTTTGACTCTTTCAAAACACAGAGTGGTTCTTCCACTCTTTACCAACACTGAGAGGTGGTTTGTGATAAAACTTGATATACCCAAAATTTATTTAAAAATATTTTAAAATCCATCTATTAATTTTTGCCCAAATTACCAAGTTGTTCACTTTGGCTATGATGTGGAATTTTGTCAGAAGAAGAAGTTGGTTTCTTGCGCTACTGCTATTTCAGAATGCACTAAGACAACTTCTGCCATCTGGCTTCTTGAGTACTAAATATCTTATTTGCATTTTTTTCATTTTTCTCTGGTGATGTGGTAAATCTGTAGAAATGTAATTCAAAATTCTTTGCCCAGTTGGCAAGGCTGCCTGATTTTAAAGGACTGACATGCTCTATTTATAACCTAGCTTTGATATGCGGTATTCCATTGGACACTACAAAACAAAGTAAAAGAAATATAAAACCGTAAATTACAGTCCTCAAATTGCAAAATGGTGGTGTGTCCCTTTAAATACAAAGCTTTTTATAGTTTTTGTAGTTTTGCTCATACCAATTCTAGCAGTTTGTCATCAAAAAGGACTTGTGTCCAGCTGTTCCCACCTGGAGACATGGTGACTAATTAGCACATTGGGCCACCTGTGAACTAACGCATGTTGCTCTCCGTCAGGAGTTGGTAGTATCCACCTTTCTGTGGCGTCCTCATTATGAGTGCCATATTGTAGTGCAATATGTCATGAATACAATATGACATATCAGATTACTCAACAGCCTTCTTACCTGCAGGTTGTATTTTTGTTAGGCCTGCAATTATGTAGCATGGGAGAAAGGCAGGGGTTTAACGCCTTGGGGGATTTTACATGCCTGTTTTAACCTTACGAGAGGTATAGTCCCGTACTAATTTACTTTTTTTACCTCCACATGTATCAGCTGCTCAGACATACAGTAATCATGACCACACATCAAAGACATTGTCGTTGCCATGCTCTTCCCTGGTTATGCCCCACTGGCTGCTCTCACAGCTGTTTGGCCCTTTGGCCTGACACTGCCCAGCAGTTCTTATTATAACACCAAGATTACGTTAATCTCATGTATAATTCAACCTCATGTCTGCTTTAATTCTGTCGCCTATCCTGTGACCTTTCATGACTACCATATATGCCAGACTTGATTCTTTTCTAGGGGTCCAGTTCCATCTCTGTTTCCATGTATGGAAGGATCCCCAGTTGGTTACATCTTTCTGTTAAGAGCTGCTCCGTGTACACTGCCAGAGGGGTCTCTGGGGAACTGATCAGGGATATTTTATAGGGAGCGTTTTGCCTGGACCTTGATTCTTTCCAGTAGAGATAAGTTGAAGGATTTAGTATGCATTTAGTGTTATTTTTATTACTACTGAAAACTGAAAAGGAGCAGGATTAAAATCATTCCTTTCTAGAGTGGGTCAAATCTTGTGGATTTTTTTTATTTTCTTAAAGAAAAAAAGCAGAATTTAAGTACTTTGGGTACTAGTATCATTCTGGATGGCAAACTCCTTATAATTTATTTATCTCACTATTCCCTATAAAGGCAATCATTAACTGATTTACTAGAAACTCTTGGAGGCTGAAGATGATGGTGCTGCATTTGTGGCACAATGGCAAAGATGTTCTCCTTTTCTCATGGCATGTGTCTTAATATCATTGTATTTTCTTATAAGCTAGAAAGCCAGGCATTCTGTAAGGAGAACACTGATTTTTCTCATGACATCATTTGTTCTGCCACTAGCACCTCCCAGAATGCAGTATAGTTATATGTGTCAGGTAGCATTATAATTATACAGACTGCATCAGAGTTCTTATTTTATCTCTTTGCAAGTATGCAGCAATATTTTTGCTAAAATGTCCAGAAAAGGAAGAATAATGTCCTTTGCAGAAGCTGGTAAATATTTAGCTTCTTCATTCACAGCCTGGCAATACTTGATTTTCTTTTTTTTTTTTTTTGTAACCTATAGTAATTAGCCTTCACAATAGTCAGATTTTATCATTAACATTATACCATTGATCAGTCCCCAGGTACACAGTTTTACGCAAATATTTGATCCTTGGAACTCTGCCAGTACTGTCAGACTTAAAGATTACTTGAAGTTTCTTTTACATAATGCATGCCAAATTGTTCTTCTCATAGAATACTTACAGAACTATTTCTGCTATTCCCACAGCACCACTGAGTCATTTCTTACTGAATTTCTTACTGCATTGAATATTCATGAAAACTTCAGAAATATGACAGTGTTTCTTCTAGAGGTGGTTCTTCCAGTGTCTTACCCCTTGTCATGATTTTATCTGAGATAGAGTTAATTTTCTTCCTAGTAGCTGGTATAGTGCTGTGTTCTGGATTTAGGATGAGAATAATGTTGATACCACAGTGATGTTTTAGTTGTTGCTGGGTAGTGCTTACACTAGTCAAGGACTTTTCCAGCCTCTCATGCTCTGCTGGGTGCATAAGAAGCTGGGAGGGGAGGGGGCACAGCCAGGACAGCTGATCCCTATCTCTTGTTATTTTCCTTTTCATTATATTATTATTGTTATTATTATTACTATTACTACTTTATTTTCTTTATTAAACTGTTCTTATCTTAACAAACGAGTTTTCTTACTTTGGCCCTTCCGATTCTCTCCCCCATCGACTGGGGTGGGGGAGTGAGGGAGAGGCTGCGTGGGGCTCAGTTGCTGACTGGGGCTGAACCACAACACCCCTACAGTTTTACTTTCTTATGACATGTTTGCTGCAACTTGTTACTTTTTTTCCTCTTACTTCTTTTTGGATGATTCTTCAAAAGGAGAACATAAGACTGAAGAGCCATGATCATTGTCTAGTCCCTTGCTAGCACAGATGACAAATATCTAATCCTTTCCCAAGTTTAGCACACCTCAGCTTAAACTCTTTAGATGCCTTTATTTGATATTCCTATTAGAATGTTGTCTCAGAACATCATTATTATGACAGAAGAATTTCCAGACTAATTTTGCCCATGGCCAGTTCATACCTGGTTCTCTTGGTACAATAGGATGGAGAATTGAGTACATGAGCACCAACAGAGATGGAGTTACAACTTCCATTTCAGTATCCTAAGTAAGCTCCATTAGTTGCACCCTACATTTCCCTTCTGCAATGCTGAGTCTGATAATGATCATATAGAATGCCATGTCCTGTGGATATTGTAATCTTGATACAGCACTGTACTCTTTAACAGAGGTTGTGATGTGCAAAAATGGTGATTTTTTTCCTCTCATATAAGCAAATAATGTGTACCGTTTGTGGAATCCACATACACAGTGGCTTTTCTGGTGTTACAGAGCTCAGGTTTTTTAGACAGGATGCTGATATTTGTTAGCGGCTCTGCATTCTGTGTTGCGTTAACAACTGCAGGAGAAGAATTAAGTCTAAGATTACTTTCAGCTATACTCAAATTTGATCCAAGGCCTCTAGAATAAGAATTCAATCACTGTTACCTGCTTGCTTATCACATATAGTTTGTATGTGCTTGTTCACATAAACAGAAACACTTAACAAATGAGTGATGAAAAAAGAGGTGTTCCTGACACAGGACTCCAAATGTATTATGCATTTTATTCAGAAGTCTCTAAAACAAGGATTTTTTTTCTTTTCATTCGATTTATTTTTTTTAAATGACAGACAGTTTTATAAGTTCAGTATCTGGATGTTCCTTCTCCCAGAATCAGTCTCATGACCCAGGAGTCTTTAAGAACCTTGCCCTCGTTATGAGATGAAGAGGGATGAGCAATAAAGTACTGTTCACTAGAGTCAGATATAGCTATATTATTGCTCAATGCTTATTGTTATTTTTACCAATGTTATTTAATTACAAAATATCAAGTAAATGCAGAGCATATACCTCTAACGTGCATTTCCTTGACAATGCATGAGAGAGGCTCTTGCAGAAGAAGACAGACTAACAGAGGAACCTGGACAATGTTCGTTCTTTGATTTATATGTTTCATTTCCCCCAAACTTCAGAATAGCTCAGTATCAATCTGTTTTCTCTTATGTCTTTGATTAGCTTGAGTTAGATCAAGGAACTGTGTATTTCCAGAGAATCTACCTAATAGATATAAATGCACTGAGAAATTCCTATCTTGGTAATGGCTTTAGCCTCCCTGGCAAAATATTAAAACTACATCAAAAATAAACCAGCAGAAGACTGGAAAAAGAATAAAAAGAGAGAAGCAAAGGGCACAAACACTGTCCTCCTGTAGAGACCAGTACCGTTATCTTTTCCTCCACACTACCAGACCAAATATATGACCAAGAAAGGGTCTGAAGTAGTACTGCAGAAGTGCAATAAAGTATCAGAGTTAAGGAGCTCCTAAGGACAACATCCTACCAAATGCTCCCTTTCTGCAAAATGCTTAGAATACTTTTTGCGATTCTGTCCCCTTCAAAGCTAGTGCCAGGACTCAGCCTGCTTATGGGTTTAAGAAGAAAATAGGCCGTGTGTGTGTCCAAAAAAACCCAAAAAAATCAGGGTATTTTGCTGTAATTCTGCAGTCATCTGACAGAGCAATGTTGTTTGTGCTTAAAACCATTGAATCCTTTGCTTTCCTCAGCTGATAATGGTTTTCCAGTTCCTATGTGCTTCCAGATAGAAAACACCAGACTCTGGTGAAAGCGTGTGCCATGAAAAGGAGTTAAATGCAGAGATATTCAAGCTAGGTGAGATCCAAGCTTATAAATTCACAAAAAACACTGGTATGGACTTCTCTGACTGGGACCAGATGCTATCTAGCCAAATTAACTTGGTACCAAGCCTAAATTAAGATACTTTGATTCTTGCCAAAAGATTATTAGCTTTGGAATCGTGCCAAACCTTCATGACTGGAATCTCGCTGGATCTAAGCTCAGATGCCTGTAGACAGCATTGCTATTCCAACTTGTGCATTTCCAATTTCGAGACTAATGTGAGTAGAATGAGGTGTTTCAACATCTGCCAGTATAAAAACTCCTTGTGTCTTTTCTGTGAAATTCATAGCACACGAGCATGTGTTCTGCTTGCAGTCCCGGACATATGGAACAGAGGTGACCCAGCATTTCCAACCTGATAATTAAAAATAACAACAACAACAAAGTGTCCTCCTTTCCCCAACAGCCCCTTTCTCCTCAGAAAATTATGAGTTTGAAAAAGAACAAGTTTGTGTTACAACCCCCCTCCTTTTTTTTTTTTTTGTGTGTGTGTGTGTGGCGGAGGAGGAAGTATTAATTTGGGCTAAAGTTCTTGGATAATCACAGGAATTCAGAAACACCTTCTACTGTGATATTTGACAGTAGTGAAAACTGCTCAAGGTTATTCATCCCTCTAACCATTGACCTCTACATTCCATAAACATACAGTTGAAAAATGACAGCAGCAAGGAATTTGTCAAACTCCACCAGAGCGCATGAATTATAAGAACCAACCGGTGCAATACTCCTCTGAAAAATGACTTTGTAAAAATGGCATACCCTTACAGAAAAAAATAATCTCCTTATATGTATTCAGACATGTTACTTGGAAACAAAGTATGTTTGGATTTTGCATTTGTTTAACTAATGAGAAAAAAGCTGGTGGCTTGCTTTTGAGCTTTTTTATTTTTTAACTTCTGCACATTCAACAACAGTGGTTTATGTTCCGTTCAGATGCATCTGCCAGTGGTGGGTCTTTCACAGCTATCAGGGAGGATATAATCTGTAGATATGTAGATCCTAGATTGATGAAGATTCAGTGATGCCTTTGGAAATGGAGAGCAGGCAAAGGAAAGAGAAGGGACAACCATTTTTTTGTCCTCTCACCTGAAATCTTCTAAACCCCTATGCCCTACCTCTTTTGCACATACCCTCTAGTGTGTTTCATGTATACCTGAGAAAGACTGCCTCTCCTGCTAATCCTTCATATCTGTTGAGCTTTTGGTCTCTTTACACAATGAGAGACAAAACTGTTCCCGTACTATTTTTGTAGATGCTGGTCTGTGAGAAAGTATATGAAATTTCTAGGGGGTTTTAATTATTACTTTTTACATTAATTAGACAACAAACAGTAGTTTGTAGCAGATCATTATAGTAGTGTTCAGCTTGTGACTACAATTTTGAATTAAATCCCTGACATACTTCAGCGTTTTATGGTGACAAGTTATATTTATGGCCAAGTTCTAAGAGCAAAGATAGCTCATTTTCCTGATCAGGTTTGGTAGAAAAAGAAGTCTGGAATAGCTTTTCTCATCAAAATATAGCCATCTGGAAATTCTATTTAATTAAAATATTTTTGTGAGGTGTTTGTATGAAATGTATTCCTGCCCACTATTTACCTTTCATTGTGTCCCTGTTTAAAAATGATTATGGCAAATAGTGACAAAAGCAGAAATAATTTAGTGTATTCAAACTAAACAGACTTAGTGCATAATAAAATCAGGTAATTCAAATTACTATGGTGTATCATGATTTTAACAATTCGTAAAATACTTGTAAATAACAAATACATTTGATTAAAAAAAAAACTATTAATTTATGAAAGATGCAATAAGGGGCTAAATGAAAAGGAATATTATTTTTAATGAATAGTTCTGTACTGATGCATCTTATTATTGGCTCCCTATAACAACCAGTCCTTCCCTAATTGATTTTTAATACATTTTCTTCTTTTGAAGAAATAAAATCAACTTTGCATATCCATCATGCTTATTTTATACATCTTTAATAGACCAAATTGTTTTCATTAAGGTCTGTGATTATCTGTGACAGAAATGTTGACTAGATATAAATAAAACCCCTTGTTTGCATGTTGCTTTTAATTATGCGCTTTTGATTTTCATGGCATGCATTTTAGAAAATGTTAAAAAAATGTAATTACTGATGAATGTCTGTGGTAGGGTGTGATTAGAGTTCAGTCTCTCTTATACAAGCATCTGAATTTGAATATAAATATTTTTCCTGTTGCCATCACATGAATACTGGTACTAAAATTCCTAAGAAATGGTAATACATGTATGTGTAAAGTTTTAGTTTGTGTCTGAAGTATGTTGACACTGAAATTAATTACACACAAAGGCCTAAAGTCAAATAGTATTACTGCTATAATGGTTGGAAGGCAGAAATTCTAGTTTGGAGGAGATTTTTATTTTCTTTCTAATCCCATAAAATCTCATTAAATCTTACTGTCTTAGAACATGTTTGGCAATGGTGAAGTCTTAGTCATAGTCTAGTTAATCTTGTCCTGTGCATTCACCTTCATAGAGAAGATCTTCATAAAGCTAAAAATGCATGTGAGGAAGGCATAGAACAAATCCCAAAACGCATATATTCAGTTTCCATTGTATGGACCATAGACATATATACAGCATTATCAATGAAACTGCAGTGATTTATACTACTGGCTAGTTGTCCACAGAGAGAGGAAGTAAAAGAAATTCTCCACTACAGCATTAGACAAGGCAGAAAAGGCAGACTCCATATTAATTCTGCTTGCTCTTTAATTTCAGGAAGTCAGTTCTGAGCCTTATGGATATGTTCAGGCAGGAGCTCTGTGTGATCTCAGAGTAGCTGAAGGGCATCAGATGCCCTATTTCTGCCACTGAGATGTACCTCAGCAGCCAAGTAATAGATTATAAATCTCTGAAAGCATTTTTCAGTCATGCATTTTTACCATATCCCTAAACCAACCACAAGATTTCAAAGAGCATAAAAATCACTTGTACCGGAGGATTTTGCAGCATAGATAATACTGTAGAAACTCACTGTACTGTCACTTTGACACAAATAATTGGGCGTGGAGCGCACATATACAAAAAAAAAAAGAAAAAAGTCTTTATCGCATGCTACCACACAGGATATGTAGTATAGAATTACAATTGTAATAATCCATCACTGTCTCTCTGTATTGAAATTGAAAACAAAAAATATGGTGTTTGGACTGCAAAAAATACAATTGAACACCTGTGGTACAGTTACATTATTGGGTTATAATGTAGCTGGTATGCCTGAAGAATTGAACTCTCTTTCTGTTCCACTTCAAATTTATGGCTGAGTGAATCAAAAGCCAGTTTGTGAAGTTGAGGACCTGCCATTTTGTAACTAAAATGTCGTTTTACTCTGAACAGTTTGGGTGCATATTTATCATTCCCTGCAATGCTACTTCTTACAAAATACAGGTGTTTCTTGTGTCTTGCTTTTGCTTGCTTTCTACCAAAGGATAATTGCATTGCTGATGGCTTGAAAAAATTTTTCATTTATATTCGTAAACTGGAATCTGCCCATTTGTGCAACGGAGACTGAGTTTTGTAGGCAGCATGCACATGCGTGTGCATTCCCTGAGTTCTAGACCGCTTCTGGCTGGGCTGCAGCCAGAAGAGAGCAAGGTGTGAGCCATCACTGTGACATGCTTGAGAGGTGATCTTAATGGAAAACAATTTGCTTGTGGGCACGGGCAATTGTACCTCACAGGGAAACCAGATGCTGTACTCTCTTTTAGGGTCAGTGGGCATAAAGGATGTTTTTGCTGTCACTGTTGCTGATGTTATCACTTAATGGAGTTTCAGCTTTACCCTAAGTGATCAGTCTGTTACAGTACTACACACTTCTATCACATCCTGCTCACTGCTGAGGGGATTGTTTCATAAAGACAAGATGATCTAAGACATTATTAAACAATATATTGCCACTGTCTGTATATTAGCACCTTTTGCTTCAGCAACCACAAAGAAAGTTGGAAAACTTGACTTGCTTTATGAAGAGCAACGATCATGAGCTTTGCCTAGTGTCTTTTAAAATATTTTAAAATAAGAGTGACTAATGACCACCGAAATAAGTTTCCTGAGAATATGGGCTTATCTAAAGCAGTAACCATACATTAATCAGATATGCTTTAGTTCTCATTTTTCTCTTCATTTTCTATGTTTAGCTTGGTAGTGCTGCTTAGAAATTTTGCTGCAGTGTTGGTGGTCTTTTGCTGTTGAGAGAGTAGTGCAGTGTTATTTAAGTAGATTGCTAAATATTTTTAATGGATTTCTTAATTTGTTTTCTACTGCTTCAGCTGTACTCCCAGTATTTGCTAAGAGAATAGCATTAGTGAAATCTACCTTTGAATTAGTGATGCATCTTTCCTTTTTGCTGCCTGATGTGGCAATGACATGAGGAGTTCGTCCTGTTGTAGCTGATAGGTTGCTGCAGAAATTTAATTTTTGTGAAGGGAGGGAAACTGAGTCGAAGAAACAGCTTATGCTTTAGTGCTTTAGGGAAGTCATTTCAGTCTTGCATGAATACCATTTATTTTCTTCAGCACTTAATATCTTGTATATAATTAGTCCACCAATCCACTTCACAGGTAGGGTTTGACTCTATTCCGTCTACAGTTGAGTGCATTTAAATTCATGTGTACCGCTCTTTGCAGGGGCATGTTTTACTAATTTGTGATGGGACAGACTACTTCAGAGTATTTCGGATATCCTTGGGCACTGTTTTTGACTTGGCCAGTAATTTAGTTTCCGGTCAAGAGTTCAGACTTATATGTCTTGAAAACAAAATAAAGTGATCATTTTAGGCAAGACCTGTTTGTCAGTTGTTTGGGATGACACTGAGCTAAGGTTTTGGCCTTCTTGTATAAGTGTTTTTTTGTTTCTTTCGTTAGTTGGTTGGGGGGTAACCTTTTTTTCACTTACTTATTTTCTCATAGCAATATAGATTTGTTTACATGTTTTTTGCCACATCCTGTTTAACTAGGCACTTTACAATGACAGAGATGGTTTTGGTGGAAGGAAATATAACCACTGCACCTGTTTTATGTTTCTTATCATAACTTTACTTCCCAAATCCCAGCCACAACAAAATGTACATACCTGTAGTCCCCACCCAAAATGCTGTCTTGTTTCATCTGGAAGTAGCTACAGTCTGTGGTCTCTGTGGCAGATGAGCAGTAATGTGGCAGATGTAGAAGAAGAGGCAGGGATGCTCTCCCTGTACTGAGAACATTAGTGTGTTGCACCTGCTTTGCTGTCATCTGAGGCCTTCCCTAGTCAGATGAGCCAAAATATTACGGTTTTGAGTTATATGAAATTTGAAACAGAAGATGCATGGGCCAGTAGACAAACCCAAAACTTTTAAAGAAAAATCCCCATTTCATGTAGATTTTTTTTAGAGTAAGAAATTGGGAAGCAAATCTTTATACATATTCCACTTTTCCCAAATGTCTGTTATTCAGGATAAAATCTTAAACCATTTAATGGAAATATCTGTTCTGTGTCTGTGGTGAGGGATCAGATTCCATCAAAATGTGACTTTGAAAATCTGGTATCCACAGCAGGTCTGGGAGGACATTTTGTATATTCATTAAACAGCAGTTGCAAACGTCCACTGAAGTGCCTGAGTCATGCCACAGAGCAGTACATCTCTTCCTCTACACTTGTAAAACCTCAGATTATGTTTTGGTAAACAGGCACATAAATGTGATTTGTCTATTATTTGATCTTCTGAAAGATAAACAGTGTTCCTACCAGGAAATGTCAAACATATTTGTGCCATTAAAAATATTTTCTTCCAAGCAAATAAACAACGCTTTAACACCTAAACCAGATACACTTCTTTTTAAACTGATTCTCTTGTAAACCTGGAAGAGTTCTTAGAATGACTAATGTAGGTAAGTTGTCAATTCTCACTGAAAGTTCGTCAAAGTCCAGCTAGCATATCACCTGTGAAAATTTTGTTTTCTTTTTTCCTGAATCAGCATCTCAATATCACTGTCATTGCCCTGTTAGGACTAAGGTATGTATTTACCTGAGACTTTGCATATTTAACTGAGGTGAACTCAGTTATTTGATATATATGGTATTTTTTGACTATAAGTTGTCCACTTGTTTATGCTTTAGTCTTCCCTGTCACAGATGAGAAGACCGTGCAGCAAAAGCTGATTATTTCCCTTCATTGAATCATTATTGAGATGGTACTCCATAATAACGACAAACCTGTAGATAGACTATATTACATTACCATGTTAAAAGGTTCAGGATATTGAACAGCATGACCTCAGCAAGGATATCCTTGGGCTGAACAGGATGATAACAGCGGCAAAGCAGAACAGACCGATTTAACCACTGTAACAAAGCAAACTTTGCAGCCCATCACTGACTTTCCAGGGCTTATTTGCAAACCAGGCAATATGCCTTTCACAAAGCATCATGCTGAAATATTGCATCCGTGCTTGATTTCTGCTGCTTTTTAATCACAACTAAAGGTTGCTGATATAAACATATTTTCCTAAGGGAGCATAAATGAGAAACAAGAGATCCTGTACTGATTGAGAGAAGGTATCAGATGTGGAAGAGCTCTGCCTTTTCCAAGTACTGAATCTCACCCTGGTAATGAAAAATAGGTGCATTAGAAATATGACCATAGGGTTCCAGAGGGTGCTGGTGGGATAACAGAGTGCAGCACTGAACCTTCTGTAGTTTGATGAAAAACGCATGAAGAATTAACGTTGCTCAGAGGATGGACATTTGTGATGTGGAGCAGCTGCTGGGAAATCACTAGGATGTTTCTCTTGCTCTTCTGGATTGTAAAGAAGTCACTCAGAAGAGACATGTAGTAATGTAGGCAGAAGTGAAGCAGTTACAGGTGGAGGCTGGAAGGGTAAAGCAGCTGAGCGGGCAGGTTTGAGTGCCCACAGTAACAGCAAAAATGTTAGAGGAATGTGGAGTTCTGCGTGTAGGTGAGGAAGAGCTTGACCGTGTCCTGAAGCGAGCTCAGTTTCTACACTAGACTTCAGTGTCATTCCTTCAATAATTTTGCTCTTATTTCACTATCCATTCTATTGTCTTGCTTGGGAATTTACAGGCTTTTGTTAAAAAGGTTTCTTTTCTGGTATTTGATGTAAATATCAGAGGAACAGAGTTCTGGCTCTCTGTCTTGGCTTTTATGATTTATGTCTCATGTATTCATTGCAGTCTCTCCAACGTGCACGTGGAGAGAGTGGGAAACAATTTTTTTCTTGTGGGAAGGAGTTTTACCACTCTTTTAAAACGCCAGCTTCAAGAAGGTGACCTACAGAAACACCAGCTCCCTGTCCCTATGATTTGTCTTTTAATACACAACATGGTGCCAACTGTACAAAGAATGAATTCTCACTGATTCGTCTAGGATCCTGTTTCAAAGCCATCTTTGACGTGCTCCAGTATCTGTTGTCATAAAGGGTGTTCTGCTAAAGCAGTAACAGTCAGTCCTGCAGGAAGCGTCAGAGCTCAACCTGAAGTTGAGCAGGGACAGGGAGGAGGGAGCGTCAGCAGCCCAGCTCCCAGGACATGATTCCTGGAGATGGTTTTACTTTCCAGCTTGGCAACTACGTACAATTTTTCCAGCTGGTTTTATTAAAGATACTGAAACTTTTCCTCCACAGCTCCAGTTTCATATTTTCACTGTTTCAAGTGCACACTGGGTAAAAAAAAAAAAAAAAATTGCAGCAAAACTTCTTATATTGCGTTTGTCCAAATTTTTAGCTTCTCAGAGTTGCGCAGGATTCAGCTGATCTGTAGGAAGGGAGGGAAATGCTTGTGGTCTTACAGTCCCAGTCCATGAGAGGTAGAATCTCTTTGGATCACTACAGGAGCACAAGAAAAAGTCACTAGAGGTAGTCTCAAATGGCAGAGTCAAACCAATAATTTTTCAAGTTATTACATGATTTTTCATGTGTTGTTTTTCTTTTAAATGTGCTTCCTTTTTGCCTTTTCTTCCCCTAAAAATTAATCATGCCTGAAAGTCTCTTTCCATAAAAAGTCCAGAGAACTAGCCAATTGATTGTTAAAAGAATAATGTCAAAGTTGCCAAGTATTGTACCTGATGATATAGCTAAATGTCTTGTCATTTATGGGAGATTACATTTTAGCAAAATTTCTTCCCTTGCTTATGTTATAGATCACAGTGCTTGTGCTCAGTAAAGTCTCACAGCAACACAAACAAAAAAATTGTGCTAGATTTAATTATTAAATACAGAGCAGAGCTGCCAGAAAAGTTGGAGAGTAAACTGAGCTGGGATTTTTTTGGTTTGTTTTGATTTGTTTTTATTCCAGTGTTGTTTTGGTCCTTGCTAAACCTGTAACTGTTCAGCATTGTAGCAGAGGCTTATCACACCGTTGCGTGCTGGGTCCAGGTGCATGCTGTTAATGAAAAGCAGAGTTGCAGAATGAACCTTATGGGAAGATGCCCCGAATACAGGAAAACCAGACTTGTCTCAAGACAGAAAAAAAGATCAATTTGAAAAATGAAACTAAAGCAAAAAATGCCCTCACAACAAGATGTTTATGCAGTTATAGGAAGATGCATTAGCTACCTTCATTCATGCATAGAATTGATTGCATTTTCATTTTAGTTTTTCCCACTCTCTCTCCTCTCCTCAGAGGGATATTTGCAATCCACACAATTTATGTTTGGAGTTAAGCATTTTTGTGAGATAAATCAAGTTCATTTTCATTTTGCTATTTCAAGATAATTACATCAGAGAGTGATTTTATAGCAGGAAAAAAAATATCTGGAAACCACCATAAAGACCTTGAAGAAATTATGGTTATAGGAAAACTTGAAAGTCAGTTTATATAGATCAAAGATCTTAACAGGCATGATTAGATTATGAGTTAAATTAAGGATGGTCACCATTTTGGTTAATGTCTTCAATGCACTGAAGAATGCCTTTTCTGTAGCTATTAGAAACTTAAGCTGGAGACACAAGCGGACAGCACAAGAGAACTTCTGTGTTATTCTGAAACCTTTCAGAAAGGTGTTGCTCCATACGCACACCAGTGTTATACAACTGCATGACCATTCTCATTGTGCACGTTGTAGAAAGGCTTGCCGAACGGTGATGCTGGGGATCCTTTGAGATAATGCTTCAAAAGACTCATATGTGGATTCGGATAACACGGTTTGCACTGGGTTGTTGTTCATCATGTGAAGTACTATGTGCGGGGTAAGATTCTATTTGTGAAGAATAAAAATAGCAATTTATAACTAAAATGTAAAATTTTTTTTCAGTCATGTATATGCCTCCATAGGTGCTAAAAGAAATGTTTCAAATTGTCAAGTACTAGAAGTTTATTTCCATATTAACTATGGCTCAGTTCATTCAGTTGTGTGATTTGTGTTTCTTAGGAAAATAAGATTCTTTGTTAAGTGTTATGGGATCCTGGAATCAGAGATGAGCAAAATAATTAGTTTTAAATAGCAGTAAGTAACAAAATTAGGATAGAAAGACTAAAGAGTGTATTGTGGTTTAGCTGGCAACTCAGCCCCACCCAGCCACTCGCTCACACCCCCACCAGAGGGATGGGGGAGAGAATCAGAAGCGTGAAAGTGAGAAAGCTTGTGGGTTGAGATAAGAACAGTTTAATAATTAAAATAAAACAATAATAACAACAATAATAACACAATGAAAAGGAGAATAACAAGAGAGAGGCGAAACCCGGGGTGGGGGTGGAAGGGGGAATGAACAACCGAAACAGCCCACACGTGATGCAGCCGCCCACCACCCACCTACACAACACCACCAGTCCCGAGCCCCAGCCACCCCCCGCGCGCCAACCGCCCTGGTTAATGCACTGGTCATGGCGTCACATGGCACGGAGCAAACGTCCCATTGGCCAGTCGGGGTCAGCTGTCCCGGCTGTGGCCCCGCCCCCCCGGCCTCCTGCCCAGTGGCAGAGTGCGGGGAGCTGGAGAGGCCCCGGCTGCTGCAGGCACCTCTGCTTAATGGCAACTAAAGCATCAACGTGCCATCGGCACCTCACCAGCTACAGTGAAGAGAATTAGCTCTATCCCAGCCAAAACCAGCACACAGTGCATAATCAGTTAAGAGAAGTGACTTCAGATGCAATCTCAGAATTGCAAAATTCCTGTGAACATACTTAAAAGTTTTATGGCTAAAGGTAGTTATTTTTTTGGCACTGCAAACCTGACAGTGTATGACAGAAGGCAGATTTCTTAGAAATTATAGAATTAGGTATTAATATATACCCTTGGCTAGAGTACTTCACTTTATTAGATAAGCATCTGCTCTTTTTTCTCTAAGCAGCCTAAAAATAATCGTCAGTTCTTCTGTTTCACAAAGGCTACCAGTCTATCTGTAATGACACAACACTATAAAACAATTTTTAGTAATTATTACTAATGATCATCTTCTATCAAGTCTGACTGTGCCCATTCTGCAATGCCATTTCGTGTGTGCATGCATTTTCTCTGTTGTATGCATGACTATAGTATACTCACCTTGCTAAACGATGACGAAAGGCCAAGCTACACATATGTTCAGTTGTCGTCACAGTGGGTATCAACGTACCACTCAAGACTGCTCCAGGATGGTTCCTTATGCTGTAACTGGTGTATGGTACAGAGATTAATATGTGGAAGAATAGCTACCTGAACTAAAATGAAGGAGAGCTGTGCTACTCTTAGAGGTAGAAATTGTAGAAAGGTTCAGGCAGTCACACTGCCTTTGGTAACACCTAGTTAATATATGTATTCTGCTGCTGAGTCACAGGTTCCTGGGTGATAATGGTATGAGTGCCTAAGGGAAAGGACTTGCTGTGGCTGTAATACGTAAGTTATTCTCCAGGTCCTGTATAATGGCCAAAGTCCACACAGGGGTTGCTGGCCATTCTATAGCACATAAAGCACCGTCATCTCTTAATAATATAAACTTGGTAAGGTATAGCATTGAATTATCGTTCTGCAATGGTATTTGTACCTGATGATGTTGCAGTTGATAACTTCAGACTAAAACACTGCTTTGTAATGTGTTGCAAGGCAGTTTGATCTTAACCCTCCTGCATTTTAGGCTAAGAAAAACCTGTAATTTCAGAGACTTTAATTTGACAGCCACAAGTTTATGCTACTTCTCTTTTGCTGTAGAAATCAGAAGCCAGCCAGGTTAGCTGGAACTAGCACTAGGCTTTTTGATAGCATCATGGTTTAAGTCATTAGAAGCGACTTGTCATTGCATTACTCTTTGTTTGCCAGCAGCTCAGAGGATGCACATAGATATTGCTTGTGCAGTTACTTGCTAACACTCAATTCTGAGCTTGAGCCTTTAGTCTAAAATGAGTTGAATGTAGAGTAGGTTCAAGGTGAAACATGATTTTACCTTGAAGCTAATAAGCATATTAAGGAAATGAAAGTTTTCAGTGTCCATTATACAGTCTTATGAATTTGACACTTTTCTTTTTTCTCTGAGGCTCCAAAGGTGAGATTTTAGCTATTTAGGAATATAAGGCTGTAAAAATCATCAAATTTTGTCATCCACCATCTCAGGCATCTTCCAGAAGATGTTAAATCCAGGAAGAGCATACTCCCTCTATGACTCCTCCCTCGCTTCTTCTCAGATACATGTTTCCTTTCTAAATTGAGAGAACATTTTCAAAGTACACTTAGTTAAGAGGAAACACTGAGGCTTTTGATATGCTGCAATCAAGAAAAGATAATTTCAGTCCTGTTAAGGTTTCTTTTGTTGCTGTGTGGCACTCAGCAGTTTGAGTTTGGCAACTTCTCAACAGAAGAAAACAATTCATATAAAGAAAAATAAGAAATAAGTGGTGTTTGATCTTTTCTGGGGCAAGCTGTCTGAAGTGTTTATTATATAAACCTAAATTTTCAAAAACTGATGCTGGTGAAGAATCTTGGCTTTTTACCTAGGGCAAATCAGTATTTTTTCTTAAGACTTTAGCAGCATCTTTTATATTGATTACAATGCAAAACAGTTTTGCAAAGAAGCAATGCAAACGTCAGACTTCCTTTCAAAACTGAGCTGGACTTTTATGTTGATATTAACTAAGCAATGATGGCGTTGGAATTACTCCTAAAGCCTCTTTTCTGTGCCTGAATTTTGATGTGTCCTAAGACCTTACATTATCTCCTTGTCATCTCATACAGGAATTCCCAGAACACACAAAGTACCAGTAGCACCCTGTTGCTCTAAGATACGGCTCTCATGATCTGGGAGACTGGTCGAGACCAAATTTCAGAGACTTCCTCCCCGTTGAGTGCTGGTGACTTGCACTGCCACCTGTCTAAGCCTGTCGGCTCCCTCCATTGCCTGAGGCTTTAAAAGTTGCCCTCAGGCCCTTCTTCCTAAAAGTAGCTCTCACCTCTCGTCTTTCATTCCTGTTTAGATAGTAAACTCATGGGATGTGGGCCTTCTCTTCCTACATGTATGTACAGCCAGAGATAATTTTATGGACCAGCAATCAGGAAACAGGCCTGAGGCCTCAAGCCAAGAGAGGGAGGGACCTGCTGGACTATTAGACAGTGTATGCATAATTCATGCTATGTTCGGGAGGAAGAAGAAGCAGCCCAGGCTCTGTCCCAGCAACCCTCTGTGGCTAAATTGATTTTGTGTATCGCAACCAAATTGGGCTTATGCTGACTTACTTTACATTATACTGCAGTCGTTAATGTAGGTGTATCATATCAACTGTAAAGATTGCAGCTGAGAGATCAGGAGGCTCTTAAACTGCACTAGCTTGATTCCTTGCTGTTGTCTCTGTGTGGGCTAATACCTGGGAGATCTTTTTTGTGAATGATGGGATTAGTCATGTGTTCCCATAGGATTTTAAAATTGAAATTTTTTTTCTGCTTTTGTATTTTGTTTCTTGTATACCCTTTACCTGCAAACCTGGAGATTCTGACACAAAATTACAGCCCCAGTCCCACAAATAGTGACTTTTCTGTAATATGTTGATTGTCCCTGGTGGCACACTGCAGGGGTGCCAGAAGACTGTGATTTCTGAATTTGGAGTTCAGCCTACAGACGGAGGACTGAGCCTCAGCTCCTGCAAATGCCAGGCAGCTCTCGGATGAAAAGGGTTTGCTAACCCACAGTGAATAGGAAATACGTTGTTTATGTTGGAGAAAGGCTCTTCTAGCCTGTATACAAGGTAGGTAAAATCAGATGCCCTTCCCAAAACTGTGAAGAGAAAGGCATAATGCATGCAAACAAGCATAGGAAATAAAATACAGTAGCAGCATTGGGAGTGGTTGGTTAGAGCAGTTTCTAAGGAACTGAGAAGTGGGGGTGTGAATCCTCTGTCAGAGGCAGTAGTTAAATATCAGATATCTACATCCTAGGTGAATGCTACTGTAAAACACGGACTCACAGCATCTATCTTCTTTGGCTGGGTTTGGAAAAAGACAACCAAACCGCTACTGCAAAAACTGCTCATCAGTCCTCTAAAGAAAGTGCTAGGTACCACATTCCTAACTGGATTTCAAGCAGTGAATTTAGGTTGGGGAGTTGTTACCCAGTAAAAATAATGTAAAGTTCATAAGCGCCATCACCAGATATTATCTCCTATCATTAGTGTTTCCTCTCTCAAGACCATTCCCAGACCTGATACATGTATTTGTTTAACTTACATTGCTGATGGCTTTACTTTATTAAATGAAAGAACAAAAATGACCACTGCAGACCAATTAAAGCTCAGGAGAATAAAATACATTTTAAAATAATGCGTGTTTCATGTAACCTGCAATACCTTGCTGATATATTTTTAGTAATGTAAGAAACAACTCTGACCACTAAAATAAACTCATCAATGCCCTTGCTTCTGTTGGAATCAGGAATTTGGGCCACCGTTCTCAGCATGTAGGTGGTAGAAATCTGTCATTCAATCTGGAAGCTGTAGGAATATATTCCCTCTCTCCATATGAAACCCCATTCTATTTTGTGCCTTTCCAGTGTGGACAATTCCCTTTAGGAAGGACTGAGGAACAGCTGGTCTCATTTACAGCCTCAAAAAGGCGTAGGGTTTACAACATTGCTTACTACGGCATACTTGGCACTCTAAAGGATATTGCTAGTTAGGTGGTAGTTCAGTAGCCAGCTCCTATCCTTTTGCTAGGCCTTTCATTAAGAAATCTTCTAGAAGATGTACATATATGACTTTAAATTTCCTTAATACCTAAAGCAGAAATGTTAAGAGCCAAACAAGGCCTTTTTAAAGAGTACAGAATTGGCAGCCACACAGTCAACATGAAACTTGGTTAGTGACACGAAGGACTCAAAAACTGCATAGCTGACAACACTAAGAGGAAAATGAATTGTCTAGACGTCGTCAACTTATTTTCCACAGGTGCTCTGAGAAGTGTATTCTGCAGAAAAAGGGGTGGCTGTGGTGGCAAAAATTATACCTGTTAATATGTTAAAAGGCAAAGTAAATGAACAGTTTGAGAGAAACATTTTTGAATTTTAGATCTGAAATATCCAACACTGGGGAGCAATGTCTGTTTTTTTGCATATTTCTAATAGTATAGAAGCAACAGGGAAAGATGCATTGGTATAAGGAGAGTGATTAAAACCAAAGTCCTGAAAAAATTTTTCATTGATCAGAAAATATCTGAAACTTAAATAAGTAATTTTTCATTTCCTCTGCAAGTTCTGTTCTAACCACTGGATCATGGACAGAAATCGCAGTGAAATGAACAGGAATTTCTTATAAATATCCGTGCCAAGGAATGGCGAGACAAAAGTAGATATTTCTCATTATTTGCAAAAATGTTTCTGCATAATTACTTCTGCCAACGTTTCATTGCTTTAGTGTCCCCTTGAAGGATTGCCTTTCAAAGTGTGTTTTATTGCAGTCTTTAAAGATAATGCAAGTTTGTATCTCTGCTTCTTCAAGTGAAAAGGAACTTAAACTGCAAAACCCTGTTTTTCTTTTTACCTGACCAGGGTGTACATGCAGTGCCTTTGAGAGTGCTTTAATGTTTATGTAATGTTTTCTGTAATAGTTTTCATTTCAGCAGAATGCATGTTCCAGAAGGTCACCAAAAGGTTGGGACGTGCTAGTTAGCAAATACTGTAATGATCTGCACAGCCTCAATCTGAAATTCTATTTAAAACTTCATGTGAATTTTTGAATACAACCTGTGCTTCTAAAATTTCCCTTAGCAAGTCAGTTTTTGCTTTCTGCCTTCTCATCGTGTCCCCAGCAGAAACGGATCTTGGTTTTCCAGGTTCCGATTACATTGCACAGGGCTATCTGGAGGATATGGATACAGGCTAGTAAACTGCATATTGGAATTAAATTTCCATATAGAGTTGTTGGACCTCTGAGTCCCTTTTCATTTGCATGAAACACTCAGTTCTGCATCACTAGTTCTACGTGTTGTTGAAAGCTAGAGCTGTCCCAGGCTTGACTGAGTAGTTAGCATGAGACTATGCATAGGCTCTATTCGGTGAAAAAAAAAAAAAAAAAGGTTTTCTACCACCTCTGTTCCTTGAGGACCCCAGTCTCTTAGGCAGTGTAGGAGGAGCCTTTGTAGGATTTGTCATCTTGGAGAGGATACCATTGCTTTCTTTCAAGGATGGCCAGCAGAAGAGCAGAGTTGTGTTACTTCCCTACACCCTGGCGATTAGAGTATTCTCTGAAAAGTGGAATAGCCAGCTGTGTCTCATACAGCAACCACCTTGGATTAAACTTTCATGTTGCCTTTTAGGAGACATCTCTGCTGTTTAGAAGGTGCTTCTGAATTCATTGGTTCAAGAAGTATGTGTGACTCTAGCACCTCAGTGGAGCACAAGAAAGTCTCTAGATTCTGCTCCTTAACTCCTAGGGTTTTTTCTCCATATTGTGTTATTAAGCTGTTAAATAGAAACATTAAAAAAAACACCAAAATGCAAATCCAGCAACGCCCCACCCCATCCCACACACGCAAAAAAAAAAAGAAAAAAAGACCTTGAAACAGCTTCCCATGTGCTCATCCTATGGACTCTTCTTCCTTCTTAACCCCATGGAAATCCTCAGTCTTTTTTTGCTTTACTGTAGATTCAGTTACAAGTTGAGTTCTACTTTTCATTCACCTGAATGTCAGAGGAATGGGATAAGAATGTATTGTGATGTGGTAAATAATTACCTGTTAGTTTCAAGGAAGAAGCAATGTCAGAATTACAGCTTAGGAGAGGGTGTCCACAGCAGAATACCTTTCCACTTGTGTGTCACCTTTTTGCAGACATTAATGCAAGTATCAGCCTATGGTCTTCAGTTTATGTAATGTTTCATAGGAGATGGTTTCTGAGCTGCAAAGTTCTGATTCATATTTTCGTATCCTTATCTGAGTAGATATTAGACCGGGAACATGGGATCAAGTTTTTCCAGTTTTCATGCACAATATACTCTGAGGGAGAAAAAAAAAAAAAAAAAAGAGAGAGGGAAGTGAAAAGGAGGAAGGAAGGGGGGAAGGAAGGAATTCCTCTGTTGTCAGTGTAGACCAGAGGAACTACATAGCTCTGTTTCATCCTATCAGTTTCTCTCAAAGGTAAATTCAGCTGGAGATTTTGTTTGATCTGTACATGTTTCTGATTCCTTGAACATGTTCTTTCTCTGCAGAGCACTGCTCACTGTGCAGGAAGTTTTAAGTTGTAATTTGTTTTCAAGCTACCACCAATTTTTCTCAGCAGAAAAGAACAATTTGTGTCAATTTTAACTGGTGATGGATGCAGGGACTTTTTTTCTACCTGCAGCAGAAAGGCCACGGTAACTCTCAGAGCTCCTGCCTATATACATATTTCTGCAAATTAAACAAAAATAAGTAAAGCACTGCCAATTCTGAA
This sequence comes from Phalacrocorax carbo, assembly GCF_963921805.1. NCBI lineage: Eukaryota > Metazoa > Chordata > Aves > Suliformes > Phalacrocoracidae > Phalacrocorax > Phalacrocorax carbo. The sequence continues at coordinate 14,293,447 of NC_087523.1, read as the reverse complement.
AACTGATGCCTGTCCTCTTTCAGGAGCAGCTGAAAGTTAATTTAAAAGGAAAAAAAGTTAGCTAGAGTTCACTGCTCTCCCCATTTTTAGCTTAACTCTGCAGTAATTGGAGACTAACAACTTTCTATATGCTCTTGGGAAAATGTCAGTGTTTTATATCTTGTTATGACATTTGAAAGCTCTGACAAATGAATGCTTATATGTAACCACTCACTAGTCCTCCCCGTTTTGCCCACTCTGTTGTACATCTGAAATGGTTTCAATTCCCAGGTACAGATACTGTCTGTTTAGTTCAAACAATAATGGTTCATGCATTAATTCTGATCACTGTCAACAAGGATCAGTTGTGACAGTGCCTGCTGCTGCTTTCAATTACAGTGCTGCAAATTTGGAGACAGTGTAATTGGACTTCAGGGCTGGTGAAGTGTGGTGAGCAGGTACTCCCACACGGTGGGGTTTGATGCCAAATTTTGCCACTTGTGGCACAACGGCAGCGGCATCCAGCTGATGCACCTGTGGCTAAAGTAAGGCAGTCCTCAGAGTGGCACTTACCTGCCAGACGGATGGCTCTTGACATGTTGTGCTAACTCAAACATTCCCATGTGTTTTTGGGCAAAGTTGTGTAATGAAGGTCAAAACCAGATTGTCTGGAATGATTCAAAGTCATTCCTAACCATCCACAAAGGATGAATTCGGGTAGATCTCAGGCTGTGCACAGTGGGAGTAGGGATATTGGCTACAGGCTTTTATGTTATCCTGCACTTTGGGACATGTTCAAGATGTGAACAGGGCTTTCATACAACTCTCTGGAGAAGCAAGCCTTTGGCATGTGCTGGTAGAGCTGTCTGAGGACAGCTGATCCACCAAGTGCTTATACTGGCCAGTCATTACTTTTAATAAAAAACAGGATTGATTTGGAGAGATGTGCTTCTAGACTGGGGACAGAGGCAGATAATTTTCTATTCTGTCTTTCCTTTGCTTCTTTCAGAAATGCTATTCCTGCACCCCTGAGTTATTTGTAGCATTAGATATAGTCCACATATACGTTATCTATAGCACAGAAGATACTCCATGTTTCTGGTGTTTTGTGTAGGGGGTTAAGCGTGCACTAGGGCAGGTCCAGGCTTGGATGCAGCTGAAGCATACAACTGAGGGATCTGTTTGCAAAGAGCTTGTTTAGCAGTATATGCAATCATTGTCAGATACAGTCCAGCCCACTACTTTAGTCTGCTTGTATTAGGTACTGAGGTTACATACCCTTAAAAGCAGGGGGAACAAGAATATGTAGGGCTTAGGTCAGGACTTAACAAAGTCCAAATCGTACAGTCATTACAGAATTACAGAATCATAGAATCATTTAGGTTGGAAAAGACCTCTAAGATCATCAAGTCCAACCGTCAAGCCAACACTACCATGTCTCCTAAACCATACCCTGAAGTGCCACATCTACATGCCTTTTAAATACCTCCAGGGATAGTGACTCCACCACCTCTCTGGGCAGCCTGTCCCAATGCCTGACCACTCTGTCGTAACGAAAATTTTCCTAATATCCAACTGAAACCTCCCCTCATGCACCTTGAAGCCATTTCTTCTCGTTCTATCACTAGTGACCTGGGAGAAGAGACCAACACCCACCACACTACAACCTCCTTTCAGGGAGCTGTAGAGAGCAATAAGGTCTCCCCTCAGCCTCCTCTTCTCCAGGCTAAACAACCCCAGCTCCCTCAGCCGCTTCTCATCACACCTGCTCTCCAGACCCTTCACCAGCTTCGTTGCCCTTCTCTGGACACACTCCAGCACCTCAATGTCCTTCTTGCCCTGAGGGGCCCAAAACTGAACACAGGATTCAAGGTGTCGCCTCACCAGTGCTGAGCACAGGGGCACGATCCCTGCCCTGCTCCCGCTGGCCACACCATTGCTGACACAAGCCAGGATGCTGTTGGCCTTCTTGGCCACCTGGGCACTGCTGGCTCATGCTCAGCCGGCTGTCAGCCAGCACCCCCAGGGCCTTCTCCTCCAGGCAGCTTTCCAGCCACTCTGCCCCAAGCCTGTAGCGTTGCCTGAGGTTGTTGTGACCCAAGTGCAGGACCCTTCACTTGGCCTTGTTAAACCTCATACAATTGGCCTCGGCCCATCGATCCTGCCTGTGCAGATCCCTCTGCAGAGCCTTCCTACCCTTGAGCAGATCGACACTCCAGCCCAACTTGGTGTCATCTGCAAACTTACTGAGGGTGCACTCAATCCCCTCATCCAGATCATTGAGAAAGATATTAAAGAAGACTGGCCCCAAAACTGAGCCCTGGGGAACACCACCTGTGACTGTACTGAAGTAATTGCGTCTTGTAATACAGGTGATCACTTCTTTACAGAACTGGAAATACTTCAGTTAATGGAAGGCTCCAACTAAAGACCAAACCATGGTCTTGAACAGATATGAGTGTGCTCAGTCAGCATTTAGTTTGCAGGAGGTAGAGGGTGGAACATTAGCACACTTACATGGCTCTTTAAGTTTACTGAGCTACTGCAGATCCAGAACTCAGTTCCCATGTAGAATGGAAACGAGGATGAGAGGTGTTAGGAAGAATTCAAAGGGTCTGTTGTTCCTCCTTATTTCCCTGTCTTGGTATAGGCAATGTAATTTAATGAAGTTATGGGTCCTTGGCTAAAAGGATTTGTCTAAATTTTAATTTCCTTCTCTGTGACTTGTTGCTATTTGCAAAGAGCTTATGCAGAAGTTAAACCATAGTAAGATTAAAATCAGGGCAATGAGAACAGTGTGCTGACATCTGAGAGCAAAATTTGACCTTCTGAATTTTGAAGAAGCTGCAAAGAGTCTGGATGTTGCAGTACATATGTCAGAGAGCTAGTGTAGAGAAAGGCCTGTCAGATTTTGGCTCAAAGCCTTCAGACATGATTTGCAGCATCCTTGCAAAGAGCAATCCTAGGTAGCTGGGTGATGAGCATGGAATAGACAGAGATTTCAGATATCCACATACAAATCTGTTTTCTCTTCAGTTCAGGGACTAACAATGTATCACATCCACAATGCCCCAAAGCAGCCTCCCAGCCAGTTGGCTCTTAGCAAGAATAGAACCAATTTCTTAATCCTTAGTACCGCCTCCTGCCAACAAACTGTGGAAATAGAAGAGGTATCTGCTTCAAAAAGCATTTGTCTGCTTTCCTAGCCAGGCATATGCTTCAGAGGTGACAGCTGGTACAGGAAAGAAGCGCTTATTTATACATAGGTATATATAGAAATGCATCTCTATATATGAATATATACATGGAGATATATATACGTACATATCTGCATACAGCAAATGCTTTATGTGTGCATGTTTGTATATGAAAAGGAAGAAACCAAGGAGACTGATGAGATGACAGTTTTCCAGTTCAATTTTATATCTTAATGCTTTAGAAGAGTAGGGACAATGTCTGTATCCCAAGTGAACAGCAGACAGAGTAGACCTTATCTTGTAACTATTTCTATGCTCGGCAAAGTGCGCTTTTATTCTTAATTTGACATCAGATAAATTCTTAAATATGCAAAAGATCAACTGCCTTGGTTCTCCTCTTCATAAAAAAATAATCCTGCACTCACCATTTACTGAAAGTGACTCAGTAAATTCTCAGTAATGACATCTGTAGTGAAGGGAAGTATCAAGAGAAACCTAAGAAAAGCAGCTGAGTTTTAAGTTGTCTTAAGAACTGCATCACCTCAAAGAGAAAAGTAACTCATAATCCTTCTGAAAGAAAAAATAAATCACCATGTTGACATAATTGTAGCAGAGTGAACAGATGTTACATGCCATAGCCTGAGTTCTATGCAAATGAAAACTGGAATAAAAAGCTCTGTAAGGATATGGATTTTTTTTTTGGCAGAAAAATTCCTTTTTCCTGCTAAATCTTTCCTGAATACATGTTATACAACTCCCTTGCCTTGGCACTAGGTCGATGGAAAAATTCTCAAGCTAAAAATTTGGTTCATCTGTAAGAGAATAAGCATACATTGGATGCCAAGTACAGGTTTGAAATGCATTTATTCATTCCCAATTTAGCACCTACTCATAGCATAAAATTGAATGAATTATAAAGAAGGATACAGAAAAACACCACCCCCCCCCCCCATTTTAATAGCACATAGTTACCACCATTCTTATGTTAATGAAGTGTTTGTACAGCTGCTACAGCGGGCACAGGAAGATTAAAATCTGCCATCACTCTGCCTAAAAAACCTAAGGGAGATCAGCGCATCTGGTCTAGGGGGGAAATAAGTCTGTCAAAACTATTATTTTGCATCATTTGCAGCAGCTTAGAACAAGGGTGGGAAGAAGAGAAGTAAATTTATTAACCTTTAAGGTAGCCATATATCTGCTACTTTATCTTACCTGACAATTCCTCACTTCATTTAATGTTCAGTAGCCTTGACACTCACGTGCCATGTTTAGTATCCTGATAACTTTTATTCTTAATTTCTGTCTTTTGCTGGATTAGTTATAGCTCAGCTACTGGAAATCAAAACTGGTTCACATCAGAGACAGCAAGTACTGATTAATATTTCCCAGGCCAAACTCAAGTGGCGGGAGATGATGCTACAGAAATTGGGTCTGTTTACAGGGATAGATTGGTGTTTTCTAGATAAGATCTTTGACAACAAAAGAACACCTTTTAGAGCAAAAGTGGATGGATGGGTTAGACAGATAGGCAGACAGGTTTTAATGGTGATCCTGAGGAACTGTAGCACTAGTCTCACTGTGATTAGTGAAGCCATTGGGTTCATAGCTCCACAGCTCTTCCACATAGCAGTGACATTTCCTTTAGAGTTTTAGTCATTTAATGGAAGAAATATTACGAAAAGCAGAAATACTTTGTGTCTGTAGTTCTGTTACTTGGGGAGAGTAATGGTATATGCATGCGAGCTGGTGGTTGGTTGGGTATGAGAAGATATTGCAGATGGTGAAGGAAAGATTTTTTTCAAAGCAGTTAGAACTATTTTAATCCACTTTGTTACAGTGACATTGCCTCTAATCCTTTCCTGATATTTTATTGACAAGCTTTTCACAATGTACATCATAGTAGGATTCATCAGACCTGACACTTTATCCTCACAGTGCATTTGGGAAGCTCAGAAGTCTTCTATTTCCCATTATACATTTACATTTATTTCTCATTTTCCTGACATTGAGAGAAAAGAGAGTGTAAGGCAAATAGTTTGAACTTCAGTTTCTGCAGTTAGGCAAGAAATGCTCATCTCGTTAAAAATTAGGCCAAAGATTTTGATGCCTAAATATAGATTCAAAAATCTAATATTAGATAACTCATATGTGAGAGATTGGCCTCTGTGATTGACCAGTACTGTGCAAAGGCCCTACAGTAAATCTTAGAGACAGATTTTTGATCTCCTAAAACTTCATTGCTAAAAGGTCATTTTTCCAAGGTTTTTCATGCAAATCAATCTTTAGACACATCTTAACAACGATACTTAAATTGACTTAAGCTGTGTGAAAAACTGAATTTATTTTCAGAAGCTGAACCAAAAATAAGACAAAATAACTTTTGGTCAGTTGGAGTGAAAAATATTAACTGCTTGCTTGGGGGTTTTCATCTGAAACAATAAACAAAGAAAAAAAAGTTCTGGCCAGACATGAGATGTTTTAACTTGGCAAAAACCACTTGGTTTCTTTTTTGTGCTTGTATTGCTTTTTAAAAAATATTGAGTCTGCTTGTTTTAACAGATGAGTTTATTTCAGTTAAAAAAAAAGTTTTGAAAGCTTAAATTCAACATTTTTTACTTGTGCATTATTGTACAGCAAGTACTACTTCTGGTTAGTTCACTGTTCTGAGAGTTTTTGTATACACCCTTATTTTAAATTTCTGAGAGCTTTGATTATGAAGCACAATACTGTAACTTGGAATCAACCTACATCTGTATAAGCCCCCAGGTCGAACCTCCTGTTATATGTGAATTCTTCCTTCTCTCTGTGTTTTTTTTTTTTGTTGGTCTGGGTTGGGTTTTGGAAGTATGATTTTCCTAAGGACTGTCATAATACAGTATCAGGAAGGCAAGGCACTGCTGTAAATTAATTCATAGTCTTGGACAAAGGACCCCGAAGTTGTTTCGACAGCGATCAGTAACTTTGTGCTAGAGCTAATATGAGCTTTTAACAGGTTTTATTTTTAGAAATAGTGTTCATGTTGAGTATATGACAGTATTCTCATTGTTTTCATGCTCCAGTACATGATTATTGATGACCTCTTACACTAGAAAGATCAGTTAAGATGCATGTGTTTTATTTTCTATTTGAGAGGCTGAGAAAGATTATATGATTAGGTGTAGGGCTTTTTAAGCAGTGGGGTTAGATCTAGAATGTACAACTTCTCTAATTTTTGCCTGACTCTTGCTTTGCAGTGAGTGGGACAGGATGGAGGAAAATTTGTACAACATTATCAAGTTCTTGACGTATTACCTAAAGTATGCTATCTTTAGAATCAGCTTGCTGCATAGCTATCAAATTTGGTTTTTACTAGGGCACTGGGAAAAGCATTACTTTATGGTACACAAGGGTGTATGTGTGCTGAGTTGCAGCGTTGGTTAGGTGTCCTGCTTGGGCAGAAGAAGAACCTGCAGACTGTTTGGGGACTTTGATTTACAAATTATGATTAAGCTGTACCTGAGTAAAGATAATAAGAATTGTAACTGAGAACAGGACTCAAAGCTGCATTAACAGTGGGTCTATATTTTTGCGTCTGAACTTGTGAAGTAGACTGTGAATGTTTAACCTGTGAAAAAATAGAACAATTGCGTTTAGGTGTCAAATGGATGATCCATTCTTTATACCCAGTTATTACATATTTTCCAACCAATATTTTCCTCAAGGAATACAGCTATGAAACCACATATCAAATAAACTGTATTGTAGCAGGTTTACAAAAGAAATTCTTAATTACACTTACTCCTCAGAGTAGCTGAAGTTTTTCTATAGAGAAGAAAAAGCTATGTCACTTCTGAGATATGTGCTGCATAATTATGTAACTGGCATTTAATTTACTGTCATTCCAGCACCTTGAAAACATTGAGGAAGAATTTATATCTAAATGAAACTTCACTGACTTTGTGCTTTGGTATTCCATTTATGTTGTTTGAAGGACATACTCTGCTTCAGAATAATTTTCAATAATTTTTTTTTAGACTGAGTTAGCTTCTAAGATTATAAAATGAAACAATATACTAGACTTTGTCTGATAATGTTTTTTATAAAGAGAAGAGAGCTGTCAGTTTTGCATTTGTCATATTAATGGATTCATTTAAGTCTTAAATATTATGTTTAATCATGCCATAGGAAAATACAGGCTTATATTACAGTGAATGCAAGCAGTATGATAGCAAAGGTAATAAAGCATTCCCTTTTAAGACTGTGAGGTAAGTAAACCTAATAAACCTCTTCAGAAAGTTTTATAAGTAAAATAGCAAAATTTGGCTATCTTTTGCTCTTCTCAGAGGGAGGGCTCATCACCCCAAGGTCTTTCTTGATGCAGTTTTAACTGGTTTTGTAATTTTTCTGACTCAGTTTATCACTGATTCATATGAAAAAGAGTTTTCAGCAGTTAGAGGTTTTGTCTAGCAAAATCAAAGAACTGCTATGGGACTAAGCAACAGAATGATAAAAAATAAGTCTATTTTCTCTTACTCAGATGAGTTCTGTAACTCTGGTAACTGATCTCCATTGAATTTCATACTTTTTTTTTTGCCCCAGTGTGAATGACAGAAGAGGTAGGTCTTAAAGGCTTACTCTATGGAATCCGCTGATTCTGCCACCACATTCATATCACAAAGGCAATATTTAAGTCAATACAATGAACTTAACTGATCAGATTGTCCTGGATTCTGTTTGTCACTTCATGATACTGAAAGTGATATAAGTAATGATTTGCAAATGTGGAAGAATTCTCATCTCTTTCCCAAACCAGCACGATTTGATTTTAAGCACCTCCTTGTTTCTAAAATGAGTCCTTACCTGTGAACACCTGGGTTCCTTACTTCTGTCCTCAAAGGACAGATTGATGAGAGCTTACCAGAAATGCTATGGTCCTAGTTTAGGAATAAATAAAAGAATTTATTCATATAAATAAAATTTAAATAAACAAATCAACATGTCATCATCTGTTCATCCTAAAACTGTTCTTCAGTAAGGCCCTGCATTATTTCTGTGGACAGAAAGTTCTGGGAGATCCCATCATAAATACTGTATATATTCTTGCGGTTGACTCCTGTGCCTTTGAGAAGAAACAGTTTGTCAAGTTCGAGTATGCACCTATGCTTCCAGTTATGACCACATAAGGTGTCACTCCTGTTAGCAGCATCACTCTCTATTTACTCTGGAGTTCTCATCAAAATACATTAAGCAGATCCAAGTCTGTCTTGATTTATGTTCAACAATTTCCTTGGAGCTTAACTGTAGATTTGTTTCAAAACAGGGTTTGAAACATTCATCTTTGCCAACTTGACCGTTTTAAAGGAAAAGGCTACATTGCTTTAAAACATTTAATATCAAGGCCAAGAAACTTATTGAATGTCACATGATCTTCTGTTATTAGCCTTTGATATGCTAATTGAAATAAAGAAAAATAATAATCCTGTCATTTGTAAAAATGCAGAGCCTAAGCCCCACAGCTTCCTTCAAATGGCAGGTGTGGATTTTCCATTGGCTTGCATAGACCAGATAGTAGTCTTTAGAATAAAGGGATGATCTTACTTCCTTCTGAAAATTACTTGCTCCATTTACTGAGAAATTAGTGGGATGTTGAGGATTTATGAGAACAGAATAGAGAACAAAAAACATTTTTCGATTGGTGCAACTTAGAGTTAGAGCCAGTTTTCCTGCCTCTTCTCCCTTTCTGTGGGGTTCAGCTTGTCATCTCTTTCACCACTAACCTCTCTGAGCAGGACTGATTCTGGGGCTGTTGTATGAGACAAGATAGCAGTCATCACAAGTTGGGGAAAATTGGAAAAATCATATGCGAGGCTAGGAGATCCAACAGTGACAAAGCACACATTCTACGGACAGAATGTTAGACACAGCACCAACATTAATTCCATGTAGTCCTACCTTTACAAACCTTTTTCATCTAACTAGATGGCTTAGTTGGGGAAAACCTGAGAAGAGATGCATATTTAAAAAAATACATATTTGGAAATCAGCTTCTGGCTGCTTCAATTCCTGTTGAAATTAGTCAGTTTGTTCTGCAAAAACCAACCCCAGATTCTGTAAAAACCAATTAGGATGTTCACAAGCAGGCTGTATGTAATTTTTTAAAATTTCTTTTTCATATGGAGGATCTCTTGTATGGCCTTTTTAATCTGTCTTTTCCATTTCCTAGATTTAAATGTGAATGATATGATGAACTGATCCTCAAAGCATGTTTCCCCTCAAAACCACATCAAAGCATGCACTGGTTAGTCAGGCACCTGCCTGTCTCCAGATGATGGCTAGTCTGTCGCTTACTTTAACACAACACATTGTGCATCTTTAATATCTGTGTTTATCTCTGTTGCAAACCTAGGCCAGTACAGACACTATAATCTAGTTTATTAGATCAGCTGTTTAGTGTGTATTTAATAGGGTAACTAAGAATTTAATAGCACAGAAAGTGGATGTGCCGTAGTAGTGGAGTCTGACAGCAACAACAGGTAAGAAAATCACCAGTATGGGGAAGTGGGTCTCATTTAAAAATTAAATTATACAAATCCATTCAATTACCTTGAATTAATTCCTAAGTACGCACATGCAAATTTGTGAAACTTCATCAAGATCCATCACTGTCATATTGATTTGAATTAAGTCTCTGCAACAGTAGAGATCCATACGCTATTTTGTAAACCAAATCACCTTTTCAAGAGCTCTGTTCTCAAGCAATTTAACACTGAAAAGCAGGGAAAGACCAAGAAACAGCACCCAAAGTCATATCAGTGATGGTGTTGTAAACCAAGCTCAGGCATTCTGAGTCTCACCACAGCAGGACAAAGTTCATCAGAGGCTGCAAAAACATGGCCAAAAGCAGGTTAAATTAGACTTTTTTTCTGCAGAACTGAGAGCTCTTAGCATTGGAACTGGTTAGTTTAAAAGAAACCTGAATTTCTGTACAAAACACTTTGTGATTTGTTTTGACTGCACGGTAGATACCCTCAGAATGACTTCACACATCTCTCTCATCAAATCATCTAATACTACAGGAATACAATGTACTTTGTGACTTGAAAAGTGTATTGTGTGTTAAAAGGCAATTTTTTCCTTTTGAAAAATGCTAGCACAAAGCACCACTTCCAATCTATTCGTAGAGTGACCTGATGTTACTTGTTGTCAAATTCTGATGCCTCAGAGGTACATGGCATAATCATTTTTCCTTGAAAGGGCAAAATACTCGTAGAATTTTTGGCTGCTTCTGTTCAAGGCATTATTCCTTTTGTTCAGGATAGCACTTCATCATTGCAGGCTCTGGTTAGCAAACTCAACCCACTCTTGTAATTCGAAAAGTCTATATAAAATAATTTTCATACAAAATTACAAAAGGACCTTTCAAATTAGTTTAAACACTGGTAATATTAGTAAAACAAAATTTTACATGTTCACAGTGCTGTGGCTCTATGTGACTAAATATTTATTACAACAAATAAGCTGCAGTTTTGAGAAAGAAAATCATGGGTAGAAGAAAATTCACGAATTTCACAAACTTCGCAGAAAATAAATGCGCAAGAAAATGTCATAAGTTGATTTAGAATTTGAATGATATACTGGTTTGAGACCACACTGCTGCTTTCCCTATTGTTATGAAATCCCATGTAGTACACTGCACAACAAATGTAGAAGTTGCTTTTTTGTAGGACAAATTTAACTGAAGCTTTTAACAGCTTTTTGAGTTTTTAGTAGTTTTTAAGCCCAAACTGTAGTCTTTTCTATAACCATATATATACACACACACATGCATGCACACACTTTACGTGTAGCCATTCAAGAAAAGCTAGAGGGTAAATAATACGTTAATTTGATTGAGTTACCAACCAGTTTTGTTTAAAGCAGAAACAAAACATGAAGGTTCATAGTACGCAGAAATGAGCAGACTATCTGGTCAGTGACTGTAGAATCATTTATACAGTGAACTGGAGCATTACAGCTTAGTCCTGATAGGGGACTTAGAGGTTCCTTTTTATAGTCAGGGGGTCATTTACAAAACAGACCTTACCTGCCTCTGTTGTGAAGCCACTTTCAGGAGAATTTTTCAGTGTTCATAACACTCACAGAAAATTAAGAAGAATGATGTAGCCAAGTAGTATTTCTGTTAGGAAAACATCTATATTTTAAAAAAGGTAATTAGTGAGACGTAAGAATCAAGTGAGGACAAAACAAGCTGTTGTTTTCATGTATGTGAGGTCAATGCAAAGAGTTTGTGCGAGTTTAGGTTTTGTATTTACTTGTTATGCATGGGAAGACTGGAAGTTGCCTTTGGTACCTTGGGATGCTCTCTCGTTAGGTACAATGAGTTAGGCAATGTTCTATTTGGCATAAAAAGCTGGCTCCCAGCCTTTGTTTCCTAGATTTTTGAGTGAGCACAAGTCAGGAGGAGCTCGCTGTAAACATCTGTCCAAACACTTTACTAGCTCCTTAATATCACCTTTGTCTCTTGACAAATTAGGATGCTGCTGAGTTGTGTTGTACTGTGTGGTCCTGACCAATAATGTCCCCCTCTCTCCTTTTTCCCAGGCTGCCTCTTCCCCAGCCTTGCCTTCTGCTTATACTTTAGGGTCTTGGAGAAGAAACTGGGTGCTTTGTTTCTTGTCTGCACCATGCCTGTTACTGCAGCAGCCTAGCTGATGGCTACACTTGCTGGGTGTCATTATGGTAAAATAATGGCTAACGCAAAAATTTGATTTCTTCACCTATGACACTGTTAAAGGGTTTCAAAATGATGGTAAAGGACTCCTGACAGCTTAATACCAAATATCAGTATCATGACATAAATTAAGTTAAGGTTAGAGATGTAATTAATCCACAGAACTGAAAATGTGGAGATGACTTTTTTCTCTTTGCTGTTATCTCCCTTATCTCTGGCTACCTCCTCTTTTCTGATACCAACTACATCAAAAGACAAAACATAGAATATATACATTATTTAAGTATGCATAAATTAAATTCAATGCAAAATAAAAATAGTTCACATAGTAAACCTGCTGAAGTGAGTAATTTATGAGAAGATATATTTCAGTTTTCCAGGTAGACTGTGACTGAGAGTCTCTCCTAAAATTCTTAATTCATCTACAGTCCAGCTCTATGAGGGATTCCCCATAGTTGTGAGTTACTGCAGTACTTGTGATTGGTGCATTCCAGCTCTCAGCCTCCCGGGCTGTATTTGTGGTGGTACAAAATAGTGCTTTTCCAGCAAAGACTACCTGCCGTGTACCCTACAACAGTCCCTTTCTTCGACAGCACTGAAATGTTTGTCTGAAATGCTACACTGCATGTCCACTGCAGTATTGTAAAGTGAGGTGGTCAGATCTGCAGCTGATGCAAACCAGCTTATCATCACTGCCACCAGCCTGCTGCACACCATGGGACAACCTGGTCTATTACCTTTTGCTTAACTTTTAAATTATTTTCTTTCAAGTAATTTCTTAGAGTTGTGCAAGACCCTTATTTATTTTTTGCGGTTGCGATGGCTAACTTCCAAGCTTACAGGCTAGGATTTTTAGATTGGGAACAGAAAGAATAACATTGTTCCCTGTGACACAGTGATACATTCAGCTTAAAATAGTGAATTTATTTAACATGTACTTCTTTTACAGGGAAAATAATTCAGTGTACATTATTCTGGTTTTCACTATGGAAAAATTGTTTCTGTAAATGTTACAAGAGCATAAAATAAGGGGTCTTGTAATGAATGTTGCTTTCCAGTCTTGTGTTGTTATGAAGAATGCTGTGATAGTGGCATTGAATGGTCCATCTGTATCAATTACGGCAGTGCTGTACCTCAGTGTCGTGGTTATCTTTGAGAATGCTGTGGAGCTGTTACCACCTAGTGCCAGAAACTTTTTAAGAGAGATGTTTTGATTCAGAGTGTATTGGTATAATAGAGTGGGCTGGCCAGCTTCAAACTGCTCTGTTCTTTTCAAGGGAGTGCACTGCACTGTTTTGGATTTTTTTTGTTTTGAGGAGAATATGTTCATACTTAGAATATATTCGCTGCTTAGAAGTTGAATCTATAAAGTCAGTGGGAAATCTGGCAGATTGAATGGCTTTTCTTCCGTAAAAAAAAAAAAAAAGTCATATGTCCTTACTGTATAATACCAGAAATCCAGCCCAGTCACTGTAAAACACAGAATAGCTCTAAAAGCTTCCAGCCAGAAAAATCTTTTAAAATGTCAATAAAAGATCTAAATTTACAAGGTTGAATTCTTATCTGAAACTGAAGGGGAGTAAAGCACCTAACATATATTTAAGCAAAGAAAAACCACTACTCTACTCTATAGGACAATAATTTACTGAAATCTTTCAGAATGTACTGAAAAGGATAATGTCATATTATTAGCAAAACTTCCAATTAGGATTCAGGTAGGCTGTTAAATTGGCTTATTAAATTCAATCTGCAATTGAATGGCACTGAAGGTTTGGAGGAAAAAATTGTGTCAACTAGTTATGGCCACTGTTGCTGTGACAACAGGATTGGAGAACAGTCTGATTAAAACAAAACAACCTCTACCAAAAATAACTGCCAAAACCAACAAAAGAACATTCTGCTGGTCCTACTAAACCCAAATAACCAGATAATAAGAATATGATGGCATTCCAACTTAATGAAAATGAACCGTGTAAGTATTGAAATTCTGCCTGGTGCTGTTGTCTAGAAAAGTATTAGAACCAGGAATAGATAACTAAAATTAAAGGCAGTGTTGCTGAGGATTTGTTAATTTAGATAAACTGCTAAGTGTAATACTCAGAGTGTGTTTTATTAAATTTTATTGAGGGGTGTGTTTGACCTACTGTTCCATGAGGCATGGGTGCCTTGCAAAGCAAACATTAGGTGCCTGCAGACAAGCCCTGTGCTTCTTAACCATGGCTGTGCAGAGCTCTGTTACAGGCTGAGCACTTCTGAAAAATCTGTTGGCTGGTTGGCATCTAAATGGAAATGGACCTCTGTGTCTAACCCATAGCTGATACATGAATTACTGTTATCTGCATTTTTCATATAAAATTTTATCTCAGATTTGTAGACCAAACTACCTAATTTGCCTGTTGTTTCAGTACGTTCTCCTCCCTATTTTTAGCTCTGTACATGTAGCCGGATATTCCCAGTGTATAGTAGCTGTTATATACAACAGTAGGATCACAAGCCACAGTATGGTAACAATGGCAGGCAAGGGCCATTATTTTCTTAAAATTAATTTTGTCTCCTTAAGCCAAATTACAGTGGGAATCTACAAGTTGTGAGGCTGAGGGCAAAGATGGACAATTATTCTAATTTGAACTGAATGAATTTGCTGATTGAGGAAGTTCTTGTTGTTGGAAGCGGAGACAAAAGGGAGAGATAGAAGAGGCTAAATTTTATACCTGCCACTTAAAATATATCTGCTGAGCTTTAATTCAACTAAGCAGCAGCAAGTAACTTTAATTAATCTCTAATTAGGCCCATGAGTTTTAGCTGAGAGAGGGTTTGGTTTCTTAAAAATAATAAAAAAACATCCCTCCACCACCAAAGACTGTTTTTCCAGACTTTCTGAGCCTTAATTGCAGTCCCAAACACCTCAAGCAATTTTCTGGGCCAATTAAATCAGGGCAGTGGCTAGATTAACATATTGCAATGCCTTACATTTGGTGTGCTTTCTTGCTAGAATTAAATGGTTTGAAAAGTGAGGAGCAGCCTGGCATCCAGACCTAGATCTTGCAGCTGACATTGCTGTGCAACTGCTGTGGCCACTTCAGATCTTTATGGTTAATATTTTTTCTACTGATGCCTAAGACTTAAAAAGTGGGAGGAACAATAAGAGAACAAATAAAGAGAACAAAAGGTGAAGGAAAAAAATTGACCCCTTATTAATAGGGCTTCTAGTTGCTGAGAACACATTCCACTAACACAGTAAGAGTTTTTCCTTCTGTGCTCTGTTACACTGCAGTAAATTCAGCATTGTTTATGTTGCATATATAAAGGAATGAAGTTTTGCAATTACAGTTTTTAATATGCATCTGCCCTAATGCTACTTTGGAGGATGATTGACTGTATAGGAGCATGTATCAATATTTAACACAAGGCAATATTTTCCCTGTGTTTTTGGAAGTATTTATATGGCAAAAAAAGATGGCAAAATTTGTCAATACTTTTCCCAGTGCATCTGCAAACATTGCGAGTCTCTAGATAGTTCTGTTTCTAAGACCTACATCTGCTGAGTATGTGATTTATGTAATGCATTTATCTATTTTCTAAAGGGTTAACTAAGAAGGGCCAGTGAAATAAGGTAAACATGCTGTTTATGTGAGCTGCTCCATTTCATTTGTTTCATACAGTCTTAAAAAATATTGTTACACTGCCTGCTTCTCTGTTGACCTTAGATTACTTCATATTTGCTGCTGCATTTATATTTCATGCAATGGAAATTGAACCAAAGAAGTTTCATGCTGTAAATATAAAGGAAGAGGACACAGTAACCTCAAGCACTGATGACAGATGAGAAACCAATGTCAGAAAAATTTGGATGAAAATTATCTTTGAAATTGAGGAATATCTCTACAGCAGTAGAGTGAAATGGAGGTCGCTGGAATATACAAGGTGTATTTTAATCTCATGTCAGGGAGGGAACTCGCCAAATCTAAAGCACGTTTAGTTCACTTAGGTACTATGATAGGCACAAGGCCCTTTTTTTCCATCTAAATTGTACAAATATAGGGTTTAAGTGCCTGTATAACCTTCTAGGCACCTACATTTCTGCTAGAGTGTAATTGTAGGAATCTTAGACTTTGACAGCTTAGTGTCTACCTTATACACATCTGAGGATACACAGACTGGGCATTTTCCTGCATACTACTTCACTTAGGAAATATGACCCAGTATGTGTGCTCAGAAATAACCCCAACAACCATCTAGGGGTACTCAAAATTTTAAATCCTTTAATCTTCCTGACTTAGAAGAAAGGTTCCTCATCATCTGCCCTATTAATAGGATACTGTAACACTGAGTAAGGAGATATTCAGGGCTAGTGTTCTCTAAAACCATCCTATCATACTGAGTTTCTGTATTTAATTTAAAATACCTTAAAATTTTGGGGGAAATAGGTAGTTAAACAAGCTTGGAGGTCTGGGACTTAGTCTTTAATGGCTTCAGCGCTGTAAAGTCAGCATCTCACAAACATCATCAGATAAAAGTTCCAAAGTATGAATAAGTCAGGCCCATTCTAAAATAAAAAGAAAGGACAAGTACATGATTAAGTCACTGTTGTAAGTATTGCCCAGAAATTGGTTTATTTTCATGGTGTCTCTGTAAGGTTAGGAAATGTTAGATAAGATTATTCTTATTTATAAGGCTGGAATAGAGGCACTGATGCATTAGGAAGTGGTTTGTCTTCAGTCTTACTCATTTGCACAAGGAATTACACTTCTGGTACCCCATTGATAAAAACTCTGTGGATTGTCTGTGGGTAAGATGGACATACTGTATTTGTACAAGCAAGTAAGTGTGAGATACCCACTTTACACAATGGGAGCCATCCAGACCACTAGCCAGCACAAGCTAGGACATTAGATGCCATCTGGAAAAGGACGGGGTAATTCACAATTTATCACAGAACAAGCCTTGAGAAGAAGAACTGTGAATATTTAAGAACAAGATTTCTAGTCTCCTTGTAGTCCTTGTAGCAGAATGCTAACCTTTTCTTAGGGCAGGCGGTAAATTTAGGTTCTCCCCCAGCAGATGTGTCTCAGGTTACACAGCAATACTGTGACTTGGATTGCGTGTTTGATGCATCGAGGATCCAACCATGGAAAGTTTTCTTCCACTTCACAAAGTCAGTCTTTGATGAGGATGCTGAAGACCAAGGTGATGAAGATTATAAGGTCTATGGATAAAAGTGTTCAGCATTTCAGAAGAGACTGAAAGAGAAGGGAGTGTGCTGAAGAGGCTGGGAGCAAGATGGATAGCCCTTTGGAGACAGCTATGGTTTCCAGGCATAATGAGTTGTCTCAAAGACAATGGGTAAAACCTTTAAATACCCCAGACTTCAGCCTGTCTTTAGTAATTACTGCCTTTCTGAATCCTTACTGTTGTAGTGTTTCGCTGTTTGTGTCTACATGGAGTCTCTGAGGATTTTGTCACTTTGTTTTTCCTTGACTGTTCTACATCTCTGACCTTTCCTTAAAAGAAAAAAAAAAAAAACAAAAAACACAAAAAACCCCACAAACAAAGCCCCACTTTTCTTTGTCTTTAATTTACATTCTTTACAATGAATGATCAGCCAGAAGTACCAAGGCAGTCATGCCAATCTGCCAATTATCAGTAAAAAGGGCACAGTCAGACAAGTTGTGTACTAAAGCATTTGAGGAGGCTCTGGAGCCTGTCCCTGGAGTTCATAAGCACATCAGGTTGGGTCCAGGGAACCTGCTCTAGTACTACCTCCTGCAGAGATAAAGTACACAGTATAATGGGGGAAAGCATAACAAACCAAACGACAAGACCCTTTTTTTGGAAGAGGAACTCGGTGTTTGCTGTTCTGTCCACAAATTGCTAGTTACTATTTCAAGGGTATAGAAGATGCTGTTGCCCTAGGGTTGCCCAGCTACAGGGAACAGTCTTTTTTTCCATCTGCTGCAGTATCCATGCTATACCACAGCACTCTTACCCTGCTTTTCATTTCTTCTCATGATGACATCTCATTTTCTCATGCAAATGATGCTGCTTTGTGGAGACAGTTTCAAGATTTTTGAATGCAAGCTTGATAACATTTTAAGTAATATTTAAGACAGGACACTTTGTGATAATACGTATGATTATTTAGGATTTTAAAATGATATGGTCTGGTTTTGTTGTCTTAAAGAAATGGTACTACTAAAAGAAACTGAGGTAATTTAAAAGTAGAAAAACATGACCAATGATATTTGCAAATATATGAAACTGGCACACCAATGTCAGATATTTTAAAAAATGTATGCCTGTTGAAGCGTTAAGTAGCAGAGGTGTGTCTGTCTTTGTAGTATTATTAATGCAAATTCCTTTTGAACTGTAAGATTTATAAAGTTGGTGTCACTAAATCAAACAATAATACATGAGAGATGTGATATGTGGACCAAGTCAGAGTAGTGTGACCCTTTCGGATAGCCTCAGATTTTATATGCTTGATTTCTTACCTTCATTCTCATAAATAGATCTGGATTTCTTTGTCCATTAATAAGCATTTAAGTAAATTGCATGTTCTTATCAAAGTTCATGGCAGTGAACTGTAGAAGCATTATAATGGCATTTAGAGAGAGATAAGAGAAATCTTTCATGGCTGCCCCAGTGAAAAGGAGTGTCAAATCCATCCGGTATTATCTCCCTTTATTTTGCTCCAGTTGTTATTTTCACCAATATTGAAAAGCACAGTCTGACTGTAACAGGGTCTGCAATGGGCCTTGCTATGACTTCTCCTGGCTACTTTATTTCTTTGACCAGGAGAACAACTAACTTGCTCAAAGAGGATATGCTTTGGAATGATTCATCTGTGACAGACTTTGGCCTGTTCAGGGCACTGGTTGGGAGAGTCCCTTGGGAGGCAGTCCTAAAGGGCAAAGGAGTCCAGGAACTCTGGGCATTCTTCAAGAAGGAGGTCTTAAAGGCACAGGAGTAGGCTGTCCTCATGTGCTGTAATATGCACTCGTGGGGAAGACGACCAGCCTGGCTGAACAGGGACCTTTTTCTAAGATTCAGGGAATAAAGCAGAGTGTACCAATTTTGGAAGAAGGGGCAGGCAGCTCAAGAAGAAACAGGGATATTGTTAGGTCATGCAGAGAGAAAATTAGACAAGCAAAAGCCCAGCTAGAAGTCAACGTGGCCACTGTTGTAAGGGATAACAAAAAATGTTTTTACAAACACATTAACAACAAAAAGAGAGCCAAAGTGAATCTCCATCTTCTCTTGGATGTGGAGGGGAACATTTCCACCTAGGATGAGGAGAAGACTGAGGTACTTAATGCCTTCTTTGCCTCAGTCTTTAATAGTCAGACCAGTTAGCCCCAGGGTATTCAGCCCCCTGAGCTGGAAGGCAGGGACAGATCACAGAATAAAACCCCCCATAATCCAGGAGGAAGCAGTTTACGACCTGCTGCACCACCTGGACACTCACAAGCCCATGGGGCCGGATGGGATCCACCTGAGAGTACAGAGGGTGCTGGCGGAGGAGCTTGCCAAGCCCCTCTCCATCATTTATCAGCAGTCCTTGTTAACAGGGTTGGTCCCAGACGCCTGGAGGCTTGCCGATGTGATGCCCATCTACAAGAAAGGCTGGAAGGAGGATCTGGGGAACTACAGACCTAGAAGCCTGACCTTGGTACCAGGGAAGATTATGGAGCAAATAATCTTGAGTGACCTCACCAGGCATGTGCTGGACAGCCAGGGGATCAGGTACAGCCAACATGAGTTCATGAAAGGCAGGTCCTGCCTGACCAACCTGATCTCATTCTATGACCAGGTGACCCACCTAGTGGATGAGGGAAAGGCTGTGGATGTTGTCTGCCTGGACTTTAATAAAGCTTTTGACACTGTCTCCCACAGCATCCTTCTACAGAAGCTGGCAGCTGATGGCTTGGACAGGTGTACTCTTCACTGACTATAATCTGGCTGAATGGCTGAGCCCAGAGAGTTGTGGCGGACAGAGCTAAATCCAGTTGGTGGCCAGTCACAGGTGGTGTTCCCCAGGGCTCAGTTTTGGGGCCAGTCTTCTTTACTATCTTTGTCAATGATCTGGATGAGGGGATCGAGTGCACCCTCAGTAAGTTTGCAGACGACACCAAGTTGGGCGGGAGTGTCGATCTGCTCAAGGGTAGGAAGGCTCTGCAGAGGGATCTGCACTGGCTGGATCAATGGGCTGAGGTCAATTGTAAGAGGTTTAACAAGGCCAAGTGCCAGGTCCTGCACTTGGGTCACAACAACCTCAGGCAACGCTACAGGCTTGGAGCAGAGTGGCTGGAGAGCTGCCTGGAGGAGAAGGCCCTGGGGGTGCTGGCTGACAGCCGGCTGAGCATGAGCCAGCAGCGTGCCCAGGTGGCCAAGGAGGCCACCAGCATCCTGGCTTGTGTCAGCAATGGTGTGGCCAGCAGGAGCAGGGCAGGGATGGTGCCCCTGTGCTCGGCCCTGGTGAGGCCCCACCTTGAATCCTGTGTTCAGTTTTGGGCCCCTCAGGACAAGGACATTGAGGTGCTGGAGGGTGTCCAGAGAAGGGCAACGAAGCTGGTGAAGGGTCTGGAGAGCAGGTGTGATGAGGAGCGGCTGAGGGAGCTGGGGTTGTTTAGCCTGGAGAAGAGGAGGCTGAGGGGAGACCTTATTGCTCTCTACAACTCCCTGAAAGGAGGTTGTAGTGAGGTTGGTGTTGCTCTCTTGTCCCAGTTAACAAGTGATAGGACGAGTAGAAACGGCCTCAAGTTGCATCAGGGGACGTTAGGATTGGATATTAGGAAAAAATTATTTACTGAAAGAGTAGTTCAGGATTGGAATAGACTTCCCAGAGAGGTGGTGGACTCATCATCCCAGGATGTGTTCAAAACACGTGTAGATGTGGCACTCTGGGACATGGTTTAGGAGGCCTGGGGGTGTTGCATTGATGGTTGGACTTGATGATCTTAGAGGTCTTTTCCAACTTAAATGTTTCTAGGATTCTATGACACTCCACATAGCAAACAATCCTTCTGAACACATGTGGGTGGCTTTATAATGTTGCCTTACAGAAACCAAGACAACATATCATAGTCCATTTGAGGGTCATGGAAGGCTGACTATAGTTCTAGTTACATGTAAGTACAGTTTTTTAAAGCTTTAAAAGAAATAATGTTTGTTTGAAATTTTCTCTACTTAAAAGGTGGGGTTTAGCCTTTTTTACATGAACCGATAATAATACTCCCTTAGTACATGAGCTGTTTGGGTATTGGACTGTATTAGAATTGCACAATCAATTGATTTGATTGAGTTAAGCAACACCTCCATCAGATTCCATCTCAGTAAAAACTGTTCTGCTCTCATAATTGTTTAGGAGAACAGAACAAATCCTTTCCATTCTGGGATACCAATGACAATGTATGTTCAAACTTCTTAACCTGAAAAAATGCAAAAAGCCAAGGGAATGCTATTAAAAGAACTCCCATGATGAAGTTTGTTAATATCCAGAAAATAAATATTGTCAATATAAGGAAGAAATTAAAAAATTCCAAACCTTACTGAGTTAGAACCTGTATGCAATGCATTTGCATTTTGCAATAAATCCCTCTTTCCAACGTTTTTGTCCTGCACATTTCTTTGCTGTCAGAATACAACCTTCAGAGAGTAAGTAGTTTGGTTAACTGGACAATTTGCTAAGCAGAAAAGGAAAGTATCTCCTGGGAGAGAAAAGCGGTAAAAAAAAATTGGAATTTGCCACTCCTTGGCATTTCACTATCAATGAAATTTAAACATTAATCTTAATTGGAGTCATTGTCACAAATTCCATATAGTAAGTGCTTCTTATCCAGGTTTGAGTTTTGTGTAAGTTCCTGCATAAGATCTGGATCTCTGGAGAATAACCATTAATATTTTAACTGTGTTAGGAAGAGACAATTTCCCTTTTCCTAATGTAAAGTTATCTTTATTTGTTATTTTAGTGCTTGAGGCCTCGCTGCCCCTGACTGTTTTGAATTTTAGGTGAACTTAAAGCTTAAGCTGAGCTGAAACCAAGCTTTACTTGATTAAGGCAGTAAAAAAAAATCAGATCCCTTGTACTGGAAGTGCCCATTTCTAATTTTTTCTGATTTTATATAAATAGTGGCATAACTATTCCTGGCATCAGTCTGGAGCTGGTAGAAATTTCTATGAGCTTGTATTGAATGAATTTCCTGTCCAGAAAAGGCTTACTGTACCAAATCTAGAGTTAGACAGTAGTTCAGAGCTGCATACCAAATGAGATTTGCAGACAATAGAAATTATTTATTCTAAATGGACTTGAAACAGAATCTGGAAAGAGGAAAAGAAAGTTTTTGCTAAAACGTTTGGTACCATCCACCCAAACCAAAATAGATTCATGCTCATGCTCTGCTCTGGCCTTGCAAAGTCCTTAGCAAATTCCTCAAAATATCCATCTGTGTGAAAGGCAAAATGCAGCAATGGAAAATTGAGTGTGATGGTAAAGTGCATAGAAGAACTGTGCACATTAAATACTTGCTCAGAATCTGCTCAGCTTCATGATGCTGCCTTTGCAAATGGAGTTTGCCTTTTATATGCTTTTTCATCCTTTGCTGAATCTTAGGCATCTGAACAATGCATCAGTGTAAGTCAATGCAATCAGTCTACTGAAATATGTAGCCATAACCCCTCAGTTCAGCACAGCTGTGTTTTATTCCCAATTAATAGGAAACTTTACAATTCCAGTAGAATTAGACAATCACTGGGAAAGCTGATAAAAACAGAAAAATAGGGCTGTTTCTTATGTCATTTTATTAAAGTCTTGAGCTTTATATATAGATAATTTAATATGGATGATTCTCTGACTGAACAATTAGGATGTTATTAGAAAAGTTGTAGCTGTTCACTGGTGATTGATTGTTTAGCGCTTGAATTTTGAGAAAAATCTCATTGACTATATGTATGTGAAGAACTTAACCACTCTAAAACTCTAAAAATGCCTTAATGTATCTAACATTTACACAGAAATGTCTCTCACTCACTTAGAACTTGAGTTTTTTCAGTTCTGACCTCCTGGGGATATTGCGTCATGGCTCAAAACCTGGCTGCTGGCATTTCACATCCAGGCATCTTCTGGTTATTGGACAACGTGATGCCTTTTGCCATGTTTTCTTGATCTGCTTGCCATCAAGCTCCATCATAAATAATTTGTTCAGTATTTTTAAGTAGCACTTGCTAGAGATGGTTTAGTTCTCTTTCAATAGTCCTAATCCAACTAATTTTCACATGTTTAATATACTTTTCACTGAAGTACTAACGTTATATTCTCTCCTTAATGCTGTCTTCTCATCTAAAGCAATTCACTAAACACCTTGAGATTTGGTGAAGTGAATTATTTTAATCTCTGGTAACAATGCGAAGAGTTCGTGGTACTAAACAATTAGTATTAGGATCTGAAAACTCTCTACAGAGATACATAAGACGTTACCATGTCCAGTTAAATCTGAAACACCAAAAAGCTAAAGAAGCTTGTATAGTAAGGCCTGAGTGTTTCCTAGGGCCATTTAGCAGACCCAATTTAGGAACTTGCTTGTCCTTGACTTCTGATCTACCCACTAACCTGTGCTTCCTCCCTAAAGTTCATTGCAGAACTGATACCAATGAGAAATTTGTCAAAATCTGTACTTCAGGTGCTTGTTCCACCTTCATACAAGCAAAACTTAAAATATTAAGCAGCTACTTTTGAAAACTAAACTGTGACATTAGAATGGCAAGAATATGCTTTTCCCCAGGAAAGGCTGTAGAAAATAAGCAGTAAATCTGTTATGACAAGTGAAAAGTAGCATAAATGTTATAATCTTCACTGACAAAAACATGTCTTGGTTTAGGCAAGATTAAACTTCAAAGTGTGGTTCTGTGTGCTGCACTAAATTCTGTAGCTTCGCTTCTGAGGTGAATTTAATTATGGAACAGAAAGTAATGGAACATCAGCAACATGTAGGTCAGCTAGATAGCTCAGATTATGTGCAAGTCATGATTCGAGGTGTAACCTCAAAGTCAATAAGTCACCTTGGGGAATAGGATAGTGACTTAGCATAGCGTACATGCTGTGCTTTTAGCACCTGATTTAGAGAGTAGAAAAGTTCCAAACACATTGCTCTTTGTGTCCCCAGCTGCAAGTAATGCACATTTTGGGAAAAGAGTTCTACTTCAGAGACTTATTTTAAATAACGTTGCCCTGCAGTTTTACACGAGAGAGAGCTTTGGCCAAACTGTTTGATCTGTCTTTCATGAGGTGAGCGCAGGATTTCTGTGCCCAAGCACTGCAGGAATGCTATGTAGGTTAGAACCCTTGGGCAGAGCTGCACTGGAAGGGTTCTAATGAGTTACAAGGTAAGCCCTTTAAAAATGCAATTACAAAAACCCAGCAGATCATTTGAATAGAGCTTACAAGAGGAAAAGGTGCATATAGAATACGAAAAACAGTAAAATAAGTAGTTCCATCCAAATGGGTGTCTGTTTTTCTCAGCTTGATAAATGGACATATCTGGGGATGTGTGGGGGTGTGTGTGTGTTTAAAAAAAGAAGCTTGATGTATTTGGTAAATATCAAATAATTTGTAGTATGAGTTTCCTAAGTGTTAACAAGCTGAGTTCTTTTGTTTAAAAGAAAAAAAATCCCCAAATCCCAGAAGATATCTACAGCAAGAGTTTCAAAAATCTCAGCCTAAATAGTAACTTGACTTTTATCAGTGTTAAATCCTCAGTATCTCTTGTTATGGGCAACTTGAAATACCTGGTCACTTCAAATGCTGGTATCATACAACTTAACATCAGGCTTCCCCTCTGTGAAAGCTCATAGCCTCTTTGCTTAACATCGACAATAATTTTCTTCAGCTCAGAAAACTAAGAGATGGTAATTAACAATAAGCTAGCTCCCTAACATAGGTTCAGTGTTATGAGCAAAACCTGCTCGGTTTGAAAGGGATATGAAGACTTTACTCTGTTGGCTTACAGAGACTGAGAGCACTGCAGAAATGACACATTTGATTTCTGTTGGGAAGGGGAAAACTGACTGCTCTAAGTAATGGCATTCCCTGTTGGCTAGAGGTACTGTAGAGAAAATGGCAAATCTGGTACTGCTGTAGAAAATGTTTAGGCAACGAAGTTGAGCTAAAGAAAAAAGTGTCATGAAAAGCACTCCACTCATGTAGGTTTTAACTTCTTAGACTTTGAGATGTTCCAAACAAGTAAGAAAACTCATCTGAGTGATTGATGGTGCAAGAATAAAGTTAAACAAATAAATTTGCAGAGAGAAGTTCCTTGTGTAAGTTCCTTGTTATACATTATTTCACTTTCTGTTGAAGCAGGTCTGAGTTACATAGATATAGCTAAGTGAAAAGAACGTGTTGTACTTAGCACTTCTGCAAATTGCATCACTCAGTGATGTGGCTGACTATGAACTAATTTGTTCTTAGAGCAGCTCTTTTTTTAGGGTTGTTATCCTGATTTGAATATATTTTGTGTGTGTGTTAATCAAGGCAGTAATAATAAGGGCTTTTATTTTTAGTGCTATGTTAGCAGTTGGTCAAGCCTTAAAGCTGTGTGGCTTTTGACACAGTGGTGAAAGAGATGTGCTGATTCCTAGAGTTGTCTGCCTGGGGTTCAGCTGTTATGATCCATCTAATTATCTGAATTCAACACACTTGGGAGTGAAATGATGCTCATTTTTCAGAATGATTCAAATAAAGGACTGTGGAAAGTGTGAAATTCCCCTGATTGCAACACAGAAGTTTTATCATAAGAAAACAGCTGACATCGGTGTTTGGAATAATTATCCTATTATTCCGGTGCATGAGTGCTTGTGTGGTCACACAGACCTTGCCTTCCTCACTGTGATACAAACCAGTGGAGAGACTGAGCATGGCTGAGAGTCACAGAAGAAAATAAAAAATATACCGAAAGCCCCTAGGAAATCTGAAACTACTTTGAAATAAGCTTTATGGCTGCTGTATGTGTTGCTCACCTGTACCCTGCAGAAGGAGAGGCAAAGGTAAGGTTGACAGGTTGATCCCCGAGGTAGCATCTGCTTCTGCCTCTGCTATTACTGCTGAACAAAAAGCTGGTTCTCTCTGCATCCTTCTCTTCCATTTTCCTTACTTTTAAATTGTCAGGGAAGATATCAATGGACAGCAAATGAAGAAGCAGATGAGGAAATCTTTTATTGTTGCTGCACAACCTGTTGTTGGGTTTGGGACTGAGGGACAGAATTCACTTTATGCAGTTGACTCCACAGATTGGCTCACAGAAGAGGTTTGGTTTTCACAAGTCCTTGAGGATTTTTCTGCCTGGTCTGAGATTATTTCCTCAGTTGTTCACATTCCTTGTGTTTTTATTTGTGCTGCTGTATATGTTAAAAGACAGAGATATTTGATTTTACTAATTTCCTTGTGCCTATGCATGTAGTGTACCCAAAATGGAATAAAGAGTGATTAAAGTCTCTTTCTAGAGGATAACAGAGTGAAGGACATATGGCTTGACTTTGCTGTTAAATCTACACAAGCAGACGAGGAAAGAGCTGATTTTTAGGATGTCAAGTAACTGAATTGTTGTTCCTTGGAAAGCACCTGAAGTATTTTTAGATTATATTTTCTTCTGTCAGAGCTGGAACTTTATGATTTTGTTTCCTTTTTTTTTTTTCTGTTGCTGGTGTATTTACTTTCTGTTTAGTGGCTGAGTGAGGAATGTCCAAGTTGCTATCAACAGAAAATGACATGAAAATGCATTTAAATTCAGCAACATCTCCTAGTTTGCCAGGAACCCACGCTTTTATTTTTATTTTTACTGATGGGAGGAAGAGGACCATACTCCATTATTGCCATTTTCCAGGGTAATTTTGAGCAGAGTATAATTGGTATTACTAGTTTGCTGTGGAATGAGTGAGCAGCCTGTGTATTGCTCATTCTTCTTTCCTTAGATGACCTTCAGGAGTTTACAGAGGCATTACACAGCTGCTCCCCCTATCAGCAGTTATGAGAGCTATTCATCCTGCAAACACCAAGAGAGCTCAGAAGGTATTTGAGAGATGTTGGTCCTGTTCCTGACTCTTGACTGTGTTGTGCAGGGTGAGCTGCGGAAAGTCACTGCCCTTGGCTTTTCTTTTTAGTCTGACTCTTTTATACTACCAAATGGCATGTTTTGTTGCTTCTGTGGGCCAAGTGGCACCTTTACAGCAGGTGTTACACTAAACTGATACAGATAAGACACGTTACCAAAAGTAGCTGGTGCCAGGGTACTTGTCCTTCAGCAGTAGAGGTGCTGTTCATATGGACCCAGAACTACCCTGAGGGTGTTAGACCTGTATAGATACAGTGTTCATAAATTATTGTGTTACAGACACACAACCAGATCTGTAAAAAGGACTGTTTCTTGTTATATATTGGCCTCATACCATATTAAAACCCTGCTCTGACTTGCAAACCTTAGGAAATGCTTCAATCTTGAGAAAAAACTCAAAACAATACAGTAAACATCTAAGTAACTAGAATCCAGCAGAAGAGATTTAAAATAGATTTAACTGTCCCATTTTGGATAAATTGGCAATAAGAAGGAGAAGACTTTCTTAGGAGAAAATAGTGAGAACATGTGCTCTGGGAGGCAAAGTTTTAAGAGGCTGCTGGTCATGGCTAGCAATACAGATAGCAGTATTGTCCCCTTCTGAGTATCATCATGGTACCTCTGGGGAATATGGGACTGAGGATCAGGGGAAAATATGTGCTATCCACATATACATGTGTTTTTATGCATTCTTCCTATGCATTTGGAGTCATCCTAGCTCTTTTTTTTTCCTCTTTAGAGGTCACTACCTAGGCACTATACTAAAAGTTGTGGGTTTTTTTTCTCTACAGATATGTAATGAATTCTGGTATCATAACTTTTTTCACCATTAAAGCTAATAGCTTTTCATTAGCATTTCCACTGATGTCAGCATTTTAGTGTCATATAATTTTATTTACTTTTTCACCACACAAATGCACCCTGTGTTTCTGTGTACCATCTGCTGCAGTAGCGTGAGCTGGAGGATTGATGGTGCAATAACACACTCAGAATCTGCTGTTTTTAGAGAAGGACTGTCAGGCTCTACAGCCATAGGGTCCCAGTGTAATATAAATATCAGGAGTGGCAAAGAAGGTAAATCACAGAGTCATCACAGCATATCCTGTGTGGCTTTTTGGATATAAAGAACAATCTGAATTTCCCAATTAGGCTGTCACACGTGCTTTGTGCCATGTAACTCTTCCTGTTGATTGAGTGCACCAGATTATGTGCCCTGACAAGTCCTGAGCAACCTGATATTCGGAAGTTGCGATGGAATCAAACAAGCAATTTCCAGTTTCCACGCTGTGCGGGTGGATATAAATAGAGAGAAAATGCAGTTAGGAAAGTATTCTTTTATAAGTGGTTCCAATGACTGTTATACAAAGGGTCAGTTCCATGAAATCTAGTTAAATCTGTAATAGTAACTGTGGAAATCTAAGTAGATATTTCAAACACTGAGCGCTTTCTTCTCTCTGTCTACGGCTGCAAAGTCTCTGCCTAATCTATTTTCTCTTTATATTTAAAGATAGCAAAGGATGCAAAATTTAATTAGGAGCAATTGTCTTTTCTTATGTGCTTGAAATGCATGAGTTCCTTTCTATAGTTAGATCTTTGAAAATCTGGTGAATGTTGTAAAACGTATCACTGGTGAAAAGAATCTGAGTTTCATATTTCTATAAGAATTTTTGGGTTTAAACAAACCCATTTAATAAGACTTTTCTCTCAAGGGCTGTTAATCACAGAAATTGCTATAGGCCCAATTTTAATGAATCAAGGACATCTTAAATAGCTTTACCTTTTCTTTAAGTATTCATCCTAAACAAGATGTTGAAAAAACAGTTACAATGTCTAAATTAAGTGTAACTCTTCAGAAAACAAAACCAGACAAGCAGGTATACTTTTGCAATTTAAAGTCAGGATTGTTTTTACACAGATCAAGCTTATTTTCTACTTTTGAAGGAAGGTAGTGAGAACAGCATTCTTCTGTTTGCATAGTTCTGATTGCAGACAGTGATATGCTAACAATGATTGCTGGAGTATCCAGAAAACTGCACAGTAAGAACACATTTACACTTGGTCATTTGCCTGCTTATTCAATGTCCTTTTACCAATGCCTGTCTGAGGGTACAAATTCTTAACTTCTGTGCCTTCAGTAAGGAAAACTAAGATGACGCTTTGGGAAGTTACTGTCCAAAAGCCCCATGTCACAGATAATAGAGTTTGTTTAATGTCAACTCTGTGTCATCTGACATCAGTTAAGCTGTTGATGTGATGACACCACTTTCTTCCATTCTGACCAATACAGTCGCACCATCTCCTTAGAATACAGTTTCTTTGTAGCTGTCTGTTTTCTCTTATTTCTCCAGCAGAAGTTGTTGAAACCAGAGACTTGCAGAGTTGCACTGCACTCAGCACAATAAGGTCCTGGTCTATGGTTAGTGCTTCCAGGCTATATAATAAGAAAATAGAGTGAATTTCTGAAACAATATAAAGACATTAAAGTAAGCCTTGGCTTCTCTTGAATGGAACGCTTAGTTAGGTGTCTAACAGGAGGCTGTGTGCATTTGTGTATTCCTGGTCAGCAGTTCTCTTTTTTTGGAGGTAAAGCATTGTGTTTTGGTTATTTTTTTTTATGGGCAGTTTAGATAAGAAGAATGAGGGTGTAAGTAGTTTTGGGCCAAAACTTCCCTGTCTTATGTAACTGAAAAGCATTCAGCAACCACTGCCTTGAATAATATTTCAATAAATGTGATGTACAAACATGTTAGCAGTGAAGATCTAGCTGAGACCAGGGGTATTAAGCACAGACATTTTTGCAGCCATCTTCCTCCTTATTCACATGGCAGAAATTAATTTTTTTTAAAAAAAACAACTTACAGAATTCCAAGAGAATAAAAAATGTGAAAAATATTGGTACTATTTTATGGTAGGACTAAGCAGTATCAAACAGTAAGTCTCAGCTGGAATAAATCTCAGTAAAAGTTGTTTTAAAAAGTGCAATAAAATTCTAATATCCTCTGAAAGGTTATTATCCAAGTAAAGAAGGCATTTATGTATAAAGCTATGATAATTTGTCTCGTCAAGATGGGGCTTTTTGTGACACCAAATGTGAACTAATTCTCTTTTCACTTACCTTGTGAGTAGCTTTATTCCAATACCACTGAAGTCAATGACAGAGCTGCCATTAAATTCTTCTCAAATAATAGCACAGAAGTAATGGTAAAATGACCATGAGATGGCAATTCCAGCTGGCAGCATTTACAAAGGAGACTTTATGAGGAAGTTGGATAAGTTCAAAGCCAAAGTGCAGTAGAAGGCGTCGAATTCTCAATCATTAGAGTGGATTTGCAGAAACAGAAAAATTTACTGTAACAAATGAAAAAAACTAACATAAGTTTGTATTAGTGCCACTACATTGAATTGGTGGAATGTAGCAGAACTATGGAGTTATGAGCTGGTAAAGAGGTTTATGGAAACCAATTAAAGTAAAAACATTAAGAATGGTTGTACTGAGTGGCTGAGAACAATTGCTAGGCATTTCCTGAGGTTGTGTTCTTTCATAAGATGTTTTAATTGCTAAGGATAGTGCTCTGAAAAGCAAGTAGCTTATTTTATTGCTTTCTCTTATTTCTGTAGCAACCCACTCACCACTCTAGATTGTAAATAGTTTATTTCTGCTGATTTGGTTGTTTGTGTTTCTTTAATTTGAAGTTATTTGGGGTTATTTTATATCTCTCTATATATTCCTTCCATGGGGAAGATGAACATTCACCTATCACCAGAAATCCACCTATCTTACTGTGACAAGCTCTTAAAGAAGTAGTATCATCCACAGAAGGTGCTTATAGAGTGGTTCTTGACCAATCTGCTCCTAGCTGCTAGTAATAAGCAGCTGAAGAGAAGGCAAAGTAATGATTGGATTAGTAGCCAGTAACAAGCGTATTTGTCATTGAGTGAAGTGTTGTATCAAATGAGTCTCTCCTGTGGGCTTTAAAAGATTTTTGTATCTGGACCTTTGTCTATTCTTATACTTCGGGTCCCCACTTGTAAATTGGGAATAATAGGAGCGTTCCTCTTCACAGGCATGTAACTCAATCTCCGAAGCACATGAGGACAATGCTACATTTCATAGAACAGTGAGGTCCTGCACACGTGTCCGGGCAATCCTAAGCACAAATACAGGCTGGGTGGAGGATGGGTTGAGAGCAGCCCTGAGGAGGAGGACTTGGGGATGTTGGTTGATGAGAAGCTCAACATGACCCAGCAATGTGTGCTTGCAGACCAGAAAGTCAACTGTATCCTGGGCTGTATCAAAACAAGCATGACCAGCAGGTTGAGGGAGGTGATTCTGCCCCTCTACCCTTCTCTGGTGAGACCCCACCTGGAGTGCTGCATCCAGCTCTGGGGCTCCCAGCATATGAAGGACATAGACTTGTTAGAGTGATTCCAGAGGAGGGCCACAGAGGGCTGGAGCACCTCTCCTATGAAGAAAGGCTGAGAGAGTTGGGGTGGTTCAGCCGGGAGAAGAGAAGGCTGCGGGGATACATTATAGCAGCCTTCCAGTACCTGAAGGAGTTTTTACTTAAAACAGGTACTTTTTACAAGGGCATGGAGCAAGAGATAATGGCTTTAAACTGAAAAAGGGTAGATTTAGATTAGATATAAGGAAGAAATTCTTCACTATGAGGGTGGTGAGGCACTGGAACAGGTTGTGCAGAGACATTGTGGGTGCCCCATCCCTGGAAGTGTTCAAGGCCAGACTGGATGGGGCTTTGAGCAACCTGGCCTAATGGAAGGTGTCTCTGCCCTTGGCATGGGGGTTGGAACTAGATGATCTTTAAGGTCCCTTCCAACCCAAACCATTCTATGATTCTATGACAAATACTTTGAAGATTGAGGCACTTGTTTTTATGACCCTCCTTATTATAGTATCTAGCTAGAGTGGGTAAATATTGTCACAATTTCTTTCAGGCATGAAGATTCCAAAGAAGCAGCTCCTATACAGTACTTAGAGAAAGAATGCTGATTTCCTAGACTGCAAAATAGAAAGGTGGAGGAGATGCACAATAAATATATATAACTGATAGAAATCTAGGGTTTAGGGAAAAGTGCAAAATTGAAGAAAAAAACTGTACACAGACTCTTCAGATTAAAACTGGTACTTTTTTCCTCCTTAAATATATGATACCCAACAAAAAACTAGGCAAATCTGCCAAAGTTACTGTAGGACTACATGTACTCATTACTTCCTGTGTAGTTATATCTTCCTATGATTTCATTTTACATGTGCCACTTTTGAGTTACACCCCACGACCCTCGTGTTTCTGTGTGAGTGATGGAAAGAGTTCCTGATCCTGCTGCTCTGGATCTGTTGGCTTTTTCATTCTTTGTTCAAGTTTCTCCCCATTCAGGTCTGTCTTCAGGTAAACAAGTCTTTTTTACAGTCTCCCTATGCATGAGAATTTTCCCATGCCCTTAATCAGATTTAATTAAGTCCTTAATTTTCTTATTATATTTGGTCAGATTTTCTAATACGATCATTTGCATCACTTAGATGACATAGAGTGGTCATAATCTGGCTGCAAATTCCCTGTGGCATAGAGAAACTTATGGCTGGACAGAATTTGACAGCTTTGATCCTCCCCCTTCTCTCCACCATAGTTGATTTATTGGAGGGGGATGACAGAATCTGGGAGGGGGTGGATGAGATCAGCTGTGCTACATCAGTCCAAGGCTGCAAAAGAGTATGGCCCAGTGTGTTTCAGCCACCTGTAAGATGCAGTGTTGTAAGAGTACCTCAGAGGTTGTGTTTATTTATGTAATGTGAATGCAGTAAAATTTGACCACAGAAGCTTGGATAATAATTTATGTGTCTCAGATGGGTGAAATATTTAAGTGTTATGCTCTGCAAACCCCCATGGCTGTGCTATTTAAGGCAAGTTCTGTTTTTATCAATAGATCATTTGTGACATATGACAAAAAAGAAAGAGAGCCTGCGGCAAAATAGATTTAGCTAGGTCTGAATTAGATTTTATAGGTCAGCTATTCTCTGTTAATTCAATACCATCTGATCGCTAAAAAGGTACTTAATGAGGCTTAATTAGAAGGGATGTCTTTTATCGTCATTTAATGCAATCGCATTTATATGAGCTCAAGGATTGGCAGTAGGTTTTTCTCTTTGTGATTCTTTGGTCTCAGTCTAATAACCGCCAATAAATGATCCCTACTGCTCCCAGGTTTCCTGTCTCACACTTGTAGTATAGACAGCATAAGGACAAGCTTTAGAGAATGTATGACTACTGCACAGAAAGACTCACAGCTTTAGATTGCTTGCTAGCTTGATAAACAGATAAATCAGTAAATGCCATAGTAAGTTAAAACTTGGATTTTGCATTTCAAGAGAATAGGGATTTTATGGGAAATTCTACTATTTGAAAATTCTTCCATGTTTTCTACCTCATTCTAGTCTCCAATTTTTAAATTCCAACAAAATATGCTCCATTAATGTTACAATGGGCATAACAGCACAAAAAAAAAAAGCTGTTATCTTTCTAAAGAAGATTTAAGAGTAGTTGCTTCTTGATATTGACTCTATAATCAAAATTTTTGTAAAGATGTTTCCTGTTTGTCATAACAAGTTTGCCTCATGTATATGGTGCGGTAGTTCCTAAATATGTTATGAATATAAAAGAAGACAGGTATTACAAAAAAATCAGTAAATCAGGAAGTTATCTTTAAAGCAACATCACAGCATTTTAAATTAAATTTCAAGTATTTAAGACAGAAATTAATACTTAAGTATTTGGGAAATAGCTTTTTAGAACAAAGGCAATACTATCAAATGCAAAACCTTTCAAAAATATCTTGGTTTTGAAAAAACTTCAGTGTTTTCAATGTTTTTTGAAAAGAAAAAGTGTTTGAAATTTACAAAATGTTTTCTACTGTCCAGCCAGATGGAACAAGTTTTGTGATCAGACTCCTAAGAGACTGTTGCATTATTTTCTCTGACATATGCCCAGTTCTGAACACTGACACTGTGGTCTTCTAAGTGAAGCATAAGTGGTGTATACACATAACTAGGCACCATGCAAGCCTCACATTACCCAATGCACAAATGTGTTTTTACTGAAATGATATTGGAAATACTAAAGGCAGCCAGACTTGACTGTCAAAAAAAAAAGTACAGGATGTTGACATGACAATAAATGAACTGGATTTGAATTATAGTAAATGTATCTTCATCGAGCTCCCAGATGTGCTTCCCTCACAGTTGAATGCTATTAAATTCTATACAATAACAGCCTTGTTAAATTAAAATTAAATGCTAATTTAACACATCTAAAGGCATTATCACATTTTGAGCTGAATTGTGTTTCTTAATGACTTTAAATCATGTGTGATGTATTTATTGCAAATTTCTGCTGCATTTGTTCTGGAGAATTTGTTATTTTTATTTATTAAATTATGTCCTATTCCCTGACAACCTTTTACAACAAGCAAAGAAGTCACAAGAGTCAGTGAAGCACAAACTGAAGGCATAAACAAGGAAGTGGTTCACACAAAATACAAAGAAATCTAATGACAAAATAAGGGAGAAATGAGATTGCAATGAAAAAGATGCAATTAAGATTTACAAGAGGAGTTTCAAGTTACACTTTCAGCCATCAGAATCCTGCCAATTGAAATGCTAGGTAAGTCCTGGGGTACTCATACATTGTTTAGAAGGAAAGGTGTCGTCTTCTTTAATGAAATTAGGATATACTTCTTTTCAATACACCATGCTGCTTGAACAACTAACCTTTAGCTAATGCACTAATGCCACTTCCAATTGAGGTACTAAGTTAAAATGAACAATGCTAGTGACAGAAGACTGAAAACAATTAAGCTGAACTTGTCAAAATTAATAGAAGAGATGGTGTTGTGGTTTAACCCCAGCCGGCAACTAAGCACCACCGAACCACTTACTCACTCCCCACCCCAGTGGGACGGGGGAGAGAATCAGAAGAGTAAAAGTGAGAGAATACATGGGTTGAGATAAAGACAGTTTAATGGGGAAAGCAAAAGCTGCACATGCAACCAAAGCACAACAAGGAATTCATTCACTGCTTCCCATGGGCAGGCAGGTGCTCAGCCGTCCCCAGGAAAGCAGGGCTCCATCACTGTTACTTGGGAAGACAAACGTCATTGCTCTGAGCACCACCCCCTTCCTTCTTCTTCCCCCAGCTCTATATGCTGAGCATGGCGCCATATGGTATGGAATGTCCCTTGGGTCAGTTGGGGTCAGCTGTCCTGGCTGTGTCCCCTTCCAGCTCCCTGTGCACCCCCAGCCTCCTCGCTACTGGGGCCGGGTGGGGTCTTCATCTCAGCCAGCAAAGGCTATTAGAATCAAATGTTTTTCATAAGCAGACTTTGTACTGTTTATGTGTGGTTTAGAAAAGATGCACACTTCACATATTTGTCTTACTAAAGCTGTACTGAGCTAAGTGATCTGAGTAGATCCCAGCTGGAAGAGTTTCCTTCACGAAACTCGTAATCTTTGTTTCCTTTCTCTGATGTTGCTAGAAAAAGGTACCCCCATCTAGCCCTCAGAAAGTTAATAGGCCTTCTTCAGGTGCTAGGCAGTAGGGAATATGCACATTGCTGTGCAGGTCTAACCTCTTAAGTGCTGGTAGACTTTGTAGGTATACGCTTAGGTTTGTTCGTGTGGAAGGTTACTTCATGAAAATACCTGTTCAAGAGGAAAATGAAAGAACATAAGGTAATATGTAACATACTGTTCCACAAGCAACAGAGCTAAGTAAATTTAGTTTTCTGTAGAGTTTTCTCCCATGTTATTATATCCAGCTTCACACTAAGTGCCCCCTCTGATCTGATTCATTACCACAGTGCCATTTCCACCCCTTAAATCCCTCCATACTTTAAATCTGCCTCACACTTTCACTGGATCTCTCTTATGGATATTCTTATGTTCTTCTATAAAGTATGATTATCTCTGCAACTTGGTAAATAAACCAGAATTCCTTGACAGTACCTGTTAGAAGCATCTTCTTTCCAGTGTTTGTATCATTATTTTATTGGAGAAGGTAAACTGCCATTGTAATTATGGCCTTTTTTTAAATAAAAAGCTGAAGTCGTTATGCTAACATACACTAACCAAGCAAAAGTTGCAGTTTAGGGATAAGCTGACTTGCTTTGTCTTGCTGCGTGCTTACATGATGTTTCTGGATTTAGTCAATAACTTACCTGTATGTCAGTAAAACAACTTAGATTCACTACGTCTCTCCCATCTACAGAATTGAAGAAAAGATGCTAATCTCAGTAATGTTTATTGAGACCTTCCTACCTTCCATGTGTTCTGGCTAAGTCCTCATAGCATTAAAAGTAAACCTTTGGAGCATATATTGACAGAGTGATAGTACATTGCTATTATTTTTGGAACTATGTTTGATGCTGTATAATTACTACTGTAAGCTCTGTGCTACGAGAAGACTTCATTAATCACAAATATTTTGCTCTTGTAGTTATGACTCTTCCTTCCCTTGTTACACTGACTTCCGCTTACTTTCTTATTTTGTTTGAATCACTGGCCCAGAGCAGCTATAAAGTGTAGACATTTATGGCAAAAACAAAGAACAGCAAATTCCACGCTGGGCAATGTAGGAGTCATTTGTTTGTTTGCATGCTGAGAAACCTGCCAAAAGTACCAGAACTTCCCTCTGGTGGATAATGTAATAAATTAGATTTCATCACCATGTAATCACAGATCCATGAGAACTGGATATAAAACTCTTTCTTCAAATATTTCTCAATGGAACCCATCATGCTACACACACCAACTCTGTTTGAAAACATACTTACTTATTAGGTGGCTGTGTTTGCTTTTCAAATAAACCCCACTCTTTTTTACCTCAAAAACTGCATGGAAGCTCTGCTTGTTACAAGCTAATAAAAATGCATGAAGGAAAGATGGCTGTAAAAGCAGGGCATATTTGTAAGCATCTGCTACACTTATCTTTTCTAAATGTGTCTATTTGAGTAGGCAGGTCCACAGTTTAGCTGAAATCAAACAAGACCAAAAAAACACTTGACAAGTATCCTGATTTTTTTTTTTTTAAATTTCACATTTCTGATACACAAAAATGTAAATAAATAAAGGAGGAGGACTGGAAATGTTCAAGAAGAGGCAGCGAAGCTGATATGGTCTTGGAACCTGAAAGCTACTTCTGTCATGTTTATTGACATGTTTTTATCTTTAAGTATGCAGGCCAGCTGATGGAGGGCCAGGTGCTCTGGGATGCATCAGCTGGTTAAAGTATGTCAGTCCAACGTTGCTGAAGAGCATGCTAAAGCCACAACAAATGGAGAATGTGGCCTCTACCTTATGAGCTGATTTTCTGAAGTATTAGTTCCTCAAGAGCTATGTGGAAACTGTTAGTAGAGTTTGAAAATGCTCAACAAAATAAGGTATCTGGTGGATCCACTGGTGTCCTATCCTTCTGCATGGAAGATTCAAGGCATCTTAAATGACATTATAAGGTGGTAATGCTTAAGTGTTTTTTAATACAGAGTGCTAGGTACATATTGCATTTTGGTGATAACAGTGAGCTGGCAGGAAGACACGCAAATGGATAGAATCAAGGGAATGTGCCTGTAGACACCCTGGCCAAAAAACTGTTCTGCTTGACAGAAGGCTCCCGTATTGTACCCTTTTGTTTTGTGGCATCAGCACCCTGTTTACAGCTCAGGGATCTATGGACCCTCAAGTTTCTTCGGTGGGTTCCTTTTGATATATTTCAGAAAGCGGGGTGTTTTTTTTTGGGGGGGGGGGAGGTGTCCATTTTTGTCTGTAGACAGCATGCTAAGTCTCAGAATCCTGTTTTATTGTTATAAATATAGCTTACTAGCATTATTTCCCCTCTTTTTTAATTAAGTGATAACTACAGCTTTGTGCAAAAGACTTTTTACTTCTAATAGTCTCTTTTATTCTGCAGTTTAAAAGTAACAATTCTTTTCCCCTTTAATACAGTCTTGAAAATTTTTATACACTTACTGTGAGCTTCAAATAATGGCCTCTTTCAATAGTCTTCCTATCATGGATAAGTGTTTTTACCCTTTCAGCTGCTCCTTTTTGTTTGCTTTCAGAAACCTGCTTCTTTTTCATATAATCCTCTCCTTGGAATTGAGAGTTACTGTGGTTAATCTGTGTGTGTGTGTGGCTTCTTCACACCTCCAAAGACACTGAAATCAATTTTGAATTGAAGACTTGTTCTTATTTAGAAATTAGGTCTTCAGTAATTGCAGATTGTGCTGGGTCCAATATGCTACTAAGGCAGTAATGAAGAATTGCTTTTGCATTTCTGGATTCTCCTTTTTATCAGCTAATAATTTATGGCATTTTGCTTTTCTGTCTCTTTGTCTTTCATTTTATCATGGGTGTAAGAAAGATAATATGGAAAGTATCGTGTAGGGATGTTGCAATTCTTTGGACAGCTTTATTTTTTAAAATTATTATTACCTTATCTGAACTCTGCATTCAAAGGATGAAGACAGAGGAAAGAGTTCTGCCTGAACCTCAATCCATTTACCTATCTTTTCCCTAAACTCTAATTATACAAAGTGTTATAAGGTGGTATATGTCTATTAATCATCACTCAAAGGGAAAAAAAATATTAACACTTAAAATTAATGATCTGATTGAATCTTCCTTTACTGAAAGTTTTGCCTCGTCTTTCATTGCAGTAAAGAGTATGCAGAAAGAATCTTACCTCATGCAAGATGTACAAATTGATAGTAACATTGAAAATCCTTGTTTTCCTCAAAAAATAATCCAGGAATTTCCTTTTAAATTAAGTAGTAAATATTGTACGTGATTAGAAATACCTTTGCGAACATTTAGCTCAATATATTTGAATATTCAAGTCCATTATGTATTTTGATCAAGTTTTCGGGAGATTCATTAGGGAGAAAATGTGTTGTAATTAATAGCAGTTGGGAGGAAGTTTAGTTGAAGATTAAGTTTCTGTTGCACTAGATATCTTACAAATAAGTGATAAATATAGTAACAGCTTTACATTGGGAAAGTGTAAAATGTGAGACAAGTTAGTTAGAAGTTGCATCATTGTTAGCTTCTCATCTTCCAAGGTTTACTAAGGTTGTTATCCTGTTGCAATCAACTTTGATGACACTATTTTCCTTTTTAGTACATTTTCAGAAGAAAATGGGGGGGCAGAGGGAAGGGAGAAAAACTTCTTGTACACTTAGTATTCAATTCAAACATTCTGTACTCTCTTTCCAAAGTCTCCTTGGTCTAATCTAACACTGAACATCCCGAAGAAAACTGTATCTGTTTTTCAGAAATGAGGATGTGGATTTTATATCACTGCATAACACCTTTGGTTAGAAATAAGGGTTTTATTTTTCCAGTTCTTTAAAGCATGTGGACTGTGCTGGGCCAGAGTTTTCAGTGAGAGCAATAACTTGGCTTAACCTCACGAGCAGCTGAGCCATCTTGTCTCACTGCAGTCATCTTTTTTACACTCTCTTGTGGAGAGATAAGAACTCAGTTTAGTATGTCCTCCTTCACCAAATCACACCAGACCACTCTTACAGGAGCTTCGACCAACACTTCCTGAATATTTATGGTGTAAATTATGAATATTTAGGATCAGGTTGGGAATGTCGCTAAATAAATTATTGTGATAATGTTTTTATTTTAAAGCTTATGATGTTTTCAAAATTAATTTGAACATGTTTTGCCTGTCATAAAATGTGATTATGTTTAGCTTGCTCATTTTAGAAATTAGCACTTTCAGTTTAAAGTAATGGAGAATTGCCATATAATTTTTCTCTATTTCTAATGACTAATGCAGTTAAAATTACCTAATGTACCATTGATTGTTTTAGGAAGGATACTATTAACTGGAAAGAAAATATTTTTGGACATAATAAAATATAACTAGGAAGTAATTTGTATAGTAAATAGAAGAAAATATGTGCATCCAAATTAATGAGATCTACCTCTGTACACATACTAAAGGAAATTATACTAAAAAAAGAGATGGATTTCATAAATTCTGCACATATTACTCCTTGGAGTTAAGTCTGATATTATTTCAAATCTCAAAATGGCATAGATATATCTGCTTTGATTAGACGAATGATGGTACAGTAAACTGTTCAAAGCCTATAAAAAGAGCATTTGTTTTGATAGCTGGTTAAGTGCGTTGTCTAATACGGGGGCAGTAAAGAAAACAGTTAAAAGGAGGACAGTTAAAAATAGCTCCATGCATGTCATCATTTTAGCCATTCTTATTTTATTATTTTCATCATCAATTGCAAGATTTCTTTCTTTTTCTTTTTTTTTAATGAGGCTTTGAGTTTACGTAGAGTATCATTCATTCTAATAGATAGCTAATCAGCTACTGTAACTAGCTAGAGATATAGCAGTCCTTTATTTTAAATGTTGAAGGTAAAATTTCCAAGGGTCAAAATTCCTCCTTGTAGAGAGGGGAAGAAGAAGGTACCATTAAACTAATTGTTTATACAAGGTGAAAATGTTCTGCTCTTTTATGTGATATCAAAAATTTGAGCACTTAACAATGCATCCTGGGAATGCTTATCCATCCAGAAGGACTTGCCTTGGGATGTGCTATGAGTAGCGGGGATGTGGTAACCACAGTACACCACAGCGTCACGGAGAAGTCAGAGCAGGGCAAGTGTTCACCTTGAAAATGTTAATGCCTTGTCAAGAGGTGTAAAAGAAGAGCAGAACAGATGTGCAAGATTTCTGTCAAGAGAACATTGGTTATAATATCTAAGATTCTGATCAGCAGAAACTTACATTAATATCTATGAGACAACAACCTAAAGTTTGAAGTTAATATACATACTGTAAAACGTTACGTTTTGGTTGTTAAGCTTATCTGCTAATTTCAATTAGAACTTGAATGTTCAGTAAGAATGTGTATTACATTTCAGTTTATTCATTTTGCTAAGCTCTGAAGAAATTGTAGGGGAATTGAAATTTCCTCTTGTACAGTGGGAGGTTGGTGTTTGTTCTCATAGCGCACAACTAAGAAATTAGGTCCTCATTTTTCAAAATAACAGTGAAATTGAACTTCTGAAACTGGCAGCATAGGTCAGAACAACTGGCTGAATCTTTTTATGATAGTTAGTTTTTCTACTTAGTAGCAAATGTTTTCTGAATTGCTTGAAACATCTACTTGTGTTTAGTGAAATTTCTTGGGATTGATACCTTACACCTTCTTTTCTTTAGAGGATAGAAAATTGAGCTAATAGCCTGATAACAGTCTTATGTATTTCTCTAGTCCTTTTCAAAGGCAGATACATCTAGAATTACATCACAGTAGCTGCATTTTGTCTTTACTGAAGAGGCTCTGTTGACAGGCTTGATGGGGCAGATTAGAGGCAACAGCTCTGAAACATATCATGCACATACTTAAGAGTTTATGAGCAATGACTATCCTGCATTACACACGCAGCAGGGTGTCATTGCAGGACAAAGCGTTAGAAAGTAGGCATTATCTTAAAAGTGAGGGTTTGGTCATTTCTTTTTCAGCGTCTGGGGCATTTTTGACACGTGAACTAGCAGGGTGGCTGCTGGGTTGTATTGGGAATGTTACTGCTCAGCTGGCACCTTTCATGCAGCGTTTATAAGGAAGAAGTAGGGACTTCATTTCCATCAGCTTTCAGCAGTACAGGTTACAACTGTCTTTTCTTTAGGGGCTACTATCATTTTTATAATTAAAGGAAATAATTCCTATATTGTAACAGTGGAAAGCCAATGGCTTCAGGACTTTCACTGTGAATACTAATCCTCTCCTGAGTCTAGCTTCCACACAGCAACAAAGACAAGCAAGTACATACTGAAGTATTAGTAATTCAGCTGAGTATTGTGCAAGCCCTCAGTTTATTTCTCTTTTTTAAGGTTTATATTTCTAAATGTTCAGGAAGCAACAATCAGGGAAAGAAAAGCCTATTTAACTGTGATCCTCTTGTCTTCATCCCAACACAGACCATGGGAAAGCTGGTATCTTTCTCTTGGGAACTGCCTGGTGTATTTTTTTTCCTGAAACAGCTCTGCCTTTAGTCCCTTCTGAGCAAACCTTATGTAGCAGCAAAATCTGGGTTCAAACAATCCACTAATCTACCAGGATCCTGCACTGAATTTACTGAAGTCATTATTTGCTAAAGAAAAGGAGTAATTCAGTTATTTAAAGATTGCTGTTGGGCAATGGAAAATGCATGTGCTCTCCTAGTTTCTTTGATGCCCCCATGTAGATTGATTTTTAAAAATCCTAAAAATACAGAATATGAAATTACAGTAAGTTAAGAATGTTGTTCTGTCAATTATTTGTTAGACACACAGCTGGCTGGTATGCTGACTTATGATCTTGTACATTGTGAGTTTGCAAACTGTGTTTTTGTAACCAATGTAACCAAAAGCTTTTAGGAAAGTGATTCAGACTTGATAAGCTAATTAGCTTGATTGAAAATTACTTACTATATGTCATACCCTTGAAACTTTTTATGCTTTATATATGTGTTTAAATGGACGGTACTTATATGGGGTTTCTTATAACTAAAGGATGGCTGACTTATTCCTGGAAGCTTAGAAATTCTCTCAGATGGCAATTTAAATATGGGTTAAAAGGTCATGAGGAAAAAAAAAGAAATTATAAACGTTGATCTGAGACAATATTAGATTTTATGCAGGAAAATTTTGTTTTGCAGCCATTTTTTTATTCCTTCTCTTGTCACAAGTATCATAAATAAATCAACTCTGCTTGGAACAGTTTTAATTTGAGAGTTTTCACATTCTGTTTCAATATCTTGAAACTGTAGTATAAACTGACACTAATCCATTCATTCTTCCTCTCTCATATTCCGCCTGACCTCACATAAACTGGTGTAAACAGAGAAATTACTTGTGCCAGCAAACATACTGTAATTTGAGGCCATTAAAGTAGAGGCTAGGATCTGGCCATGAGTATAAATAGAATCTAATCTACTTCCCTGAGGTCTACAGTTTCAGTAACTTTTGATATTTATGAATTCAAACCTACCAATGGTTTATGCTGACATGAAGCTCCTTGATGCAACTTAAAACTGGGTGAAGGAAAATTTATGAGAGGAATATATGTCCAACTTAAGACTGAGTCTAGAGGTAGGGCTGTGAAAGTAAATCCTTCATTCCTAATATGCTCCATCCCATCCCTTGCCTACACACCTCTGCTCCTTTTTTATGTGTGTACAGTCTAGATATTTTTCTGCATATCTTGTCAAGAACCTGTGAAACTGAACTTGTTAAGGAACATTTTTGCCTTTTGAAAAAAACATCAAAAACCATCAAAGACACAATATCCACCAAAATCCTCCTCACTGTACATTTCTACTGGGCTTTTTTGCAGGAGTGACTTCTAGGTTCATTGTAGAAT
This sequence comes from Phalacrocorax carbo, assembly GCF_963921805.1. Classification (NCBI taxonomy): domain Eukaryota; kingdom Metazoa; phylum Chordata; class Aves; order Suliformes; family Phalacrocoracidae; genus Phalacrocorax; species Phalacrocorax carbo. The sequence goes on along the minus strand of NC_087523.1, from coordinate 14,250,021 downwards.
TTCATTTTCTGAGATTCTTGCTGTCTGACATTTTTGCTTTCCTCAAATTCCTCACTGCTGCAGTGATTGCAAGGACATTTGTGTTGGGGGAAGTTGCACTGGTCAGGTAGAACAGGTGACAGTAATTTTCATGTCTTTGCCCCTAGATATGATGACTTGGCCCTATAAGCAGCAAGAGTCCCAGGGGACTGTCAGGGCTAGCCTTCTCGTCACAACAGATGTCACCAGAGCTGAACTAATGCAAAGGTAATGGTGAGAGAGTGGAAGAAAAATAAGGGATTCTGTGATTTGGACGTCAGGCTGTGACATAGAGACTATCTCATCTCCCAGTCACAGTAGTCCTTCCCTCAGTTCATTGACAGCCTGTGATATCTTTAACTGGCCAAATACCTTGCAGATAGTTCTATTTGTTGAATCAGCCATGCAGAATACAAAAAAATTAATCTCTTATGTAAACTAAATTATAGGCAACTCTCAAGTGTCTGTGCTGTCAGTTAATGATAGTAGTTTTAAAAAAGATAACCATTTTCATTATATTCATGATTGTATTTTATGCCTTAACTTCATTTTCAAAGGGAAATACTCTTATAAGATTTTTGTCTATTGTATATATGTCTGGTTCTGTAAATTTTCTGCTGTAGTTGTCTTCATACAATCATCAAGTTTGTTCTCATAGCGCTATGTTATTGTAGTTCTCATTCAGAATGAAGGGAGCATAAATTGCTGACTTGAGCAATGTAGTGTTTTTGAAGTTTGAAGTAAATCCTACTTGTATAAATATCTTTCACTGTAGTAAGACCAACTAAATCATGACTCTGCCATACTAGGCATGATGTGTGAGAGAGCTTTCATTTTGTCTGATGCTGCGGAAAGACTAAAAGTTTCTACAGCTTGTATAGTGGAGCTCGGGTCTATAACTCACACCCTTGAAGGTCAGAGATGGTTTAGAGAAGTTGGAGAAGATGCATGTATATACCACTGTCCGGATATTTTGGGAAGGCCTCTATGCATATGACCTAAACTTTTTCAGTCCGTAGCAGCTGAAACAACAAATTAATCCCATCTGGTGAAAGGAGCCAGCCTGGATAAAACAGCGTGGAACTAAGGACATTGGAGCTAACCTCAGTAATTTCCAAAGAGTCAGCTAAAATGTGGTAAAAGAGACAGCCATTGTCTTTAGATTAAGGCTAGATAGCATATGTGGGTGGGATAAATATGTGCATATTAGGAGACTGTGTATGTAAAAAAATAACTGGTGTTTCTAGGAGACAAGGTAGACGTACAAATTTTGAGAAATGAAGAAATGTCATTACTGTTTGCAGATGTGAACTGAGTTACAGGAAAATACCTTGCATGCAAAAATAACATCATACTAAGTTTGCAGACAACCAGTAACAGTAGTTCTGAGAGCTGTGACTTGCCATACTTCTGGCAATGAATCCACATCTAGTTTTATACAAATATCACAGTTCATTAAAGTATTTAAGTGAATAGAAAAATTATTCTGCTTTGAAAACCTCTAGACTATGGTTTTCAAATTTCATTGAGATTAATTTTTAAGAAATTGAGTAACTCTGATCTCCTAGGGTTTACATAAAAGTGAAATGATTAGGAGAGGTCTTGACTGAATACAGAAACATTTTTTAAAACTCTATTAACATGTAGGGCAAACTGTGTATTCAGAAATTCTACTCTGAATTTTAAGATTCCAGCAGCCAAGTGTATCTCAGTTTGGAGTGAGGGAGCCCAGGCAGTGGGACGGCAAGTTCCCTTTAATAAGGAGGTAATGGTGAACCAATTTGGTCTTTTCTTTATTAACTTCCTTGGTAGCACTAAGCATTACTATTTGGGTTTGCCAAAAGCATAGGAAAAAATATGCTACTGTGCCTATTACTATACAGCTTTGGCATGTGATACAGCTTATTGGAACACCCTACATTTATATTGGAGTAACTGGTGTTTGAAGAGCTCCTATGAACAGAGGAGTGTGATCTGAGCAACTGCTCCTCAATTTGAAATTCTGTTTCAGTTTTAATTTGAAGAAATGCATCAGAGAATGGAAATTACTGACAGAGTGTTGAGATGTCCTGCACTGAGTGCATAAACTTCAAAATTGTCAGATGACAAATGTGACTATCTTCAGGGCAAAGAGGTAAATGCACAGATTAGGGTGCTCAGTCATTTTATGTGTCTTCAGCCTAGCTAGACTTGATGTAAAACAGCTTTGTGTTCCTTGGATAACTGTCCGAAGCAATTGCAGATACTTTGTAATGGAAAAGCCAGTTGAGGTTCCAATACTTAAAGGAGACTAAACAGAGGGCCTTTTTTTTTTAAAAAAAAAAAAAAAAAAAAGGTCTGGGAAATTTTACATCACTCAGCTTCATTTTGGTTCCCAGAAAAACACAGGAATACAGAAAAGTAGCTGTATGGCTTGCTTTGCTTACCTACTTCTGTATAGTCAAAAGAGAAGGGTTTTACCAGAGAGTGATTCAGAGCAGTGAAGGTAGGGCTTCTCTGAAAGGCTCTCTTTCCTTTGACACAGAATCTAAGGTAACTGGCCTTTTAAAGGGGCAACCTGAATTTTTGCATTACAGATACTCATCTGCTTATGTATCTACAAAATATTGTGAGCATTGTCACCTGGATTAATCATTCCTGATTTTAGGCACTTGAATAAAGAGCATAACTATGGTCCTATTTATCTTTGGGCTTCTTTATCAAGGGTGAAAAATATGTACTGGTAGGGACAATGTTAGGCCATAAATCGTTCATGGCAATCAAATGTAAAAAGGGAATCTCAGATTACATACCTAGAATTTTCTAACTGTAGGAATAGTTATGTATTGGAATAAACAGACTGTGGAATGAATAGTTTTAAAGAATATATTAATTAAATAGTTAAGAATAATTCAGGAGACGACAATCACTTTGGATTAGGACAGGAGTACAGCAACCTCTCACAGTACTGGCCCATCTAGTTTCTATGGTTGCTGTTTGTTAATTGTACCTTCCATTGGACTGCGGACGGGCAAGCTGCGACTGAGCCTGAATGTTTTCCACAGCAGAAGCAAGTACTTCATTAACAGGCTCCAAGGTTGCCTGATGAGTTCATTTTTCCTTTCACTTTTGTTTAACTCAGTTAAATTCAGTGGTTTCCTGTGGTCTGAAGGGATATAAATAATAATGGAGGTCATCCTGTAAAAAACAGGGGAGAACTATGCTACTGCACAGTTAAAAGTTGTGGTCCTTTAGTATCTTTTGGAAGATTTACCTACTCTACAGTGGTTTACTAAAAGGCACAATTGATCTTATGAGTGATACAATTGCTGTTAATGTAGCCATGAAGTCAAGTTACACATGGGTTTCATAACATATTTTCCATATTTAAGGTATCTATTTACTTTCTACTGAAGCACTAATGATGGTTGAATCAAAGCTGGAGTTTTGGACACAGGACAAATCACACTAACTGCCAGGCACCTGGGATTCAGAGGTAACAGTATCTCTATGACTGGTCACCATGGGGAAAATAGTAGTTAATATGAAAAGAGATTAAATGTAGGATTAACAGTCACTTGTCTAAATTTCTTTCATTTTCTAGTCCCATGAGATAGACAGACACATAGGTAGTATTTTATTTCTTTCCTTTAAGTGCAGAAGAGTTTTAATTTTAACTCTAAGAGAGTACTGCAGCTCCTCTCAGTTAAGTTTGTGAATATCTGAGTCATGTTCTGCATGACTAGGGGACAAAATCTGAAGTACCTAATACCTGAAAATAGCAGCCATGCCTTCAATTAGGGTCAAAGACTAGGATGGGGGTGTTTTTCTGGAAGCATGTGTTAATAGATAAAGCTGAGTGTTAGATCTATGACTATCACTAATGTAGATATAAAGCTACAGTTTGGGTCTTTTTAGAAGTTAAATGTGGCATTTACGCACGGATGAATCAGAACTCAGATCTGAATGTGCCAAACACATCAACTATCATTAGGCTTTTATTACTTCATATTCTGGTTTGGGGTTTTTTTCAAAAGTGTTGCAGCTTTTGTTTGTATTTGTTCAGTGTAAGAACAATGGGCCCTTAACAGCATGTGTTTGGCTCGTTTCGGCTCAGTTATCAGCTTCCTGAGCAGAGAGCCTTTTATAGGCTGTGACACATTTGTTAATTATGAGTATTTCTCTGCTCATGCTTTGGAATATTAGTAGAAGATTAAGTGATTCAGAAAGACATAAAATTGGCCCACCTTACATCAGTGTGTCATAAAAAGGTCTGGCCTGGGAAGTCAACCTCTTGATTTCAGTGATATTTGGAGGAGTCCAAGTTTGTATTTCTGGCTCATGTATAGTGGAGTAGCAAAGGCAGGCTTGATTTTGCAAGGTGCTCTCCAATACCCTGAACTTTTCATAAATGGAATTTTGTTTCCAGAAATCTTGTTTCCATACCTGCCTCTCAACAAGGAAACCCTATGGATTCTGTTCCTCTGTGCACAGATACTATGGAAAAGCGTAGTGAGTCTGTTCTCCAAGTCTTCCCTAGAGACAGGTTGTAATGAAATGACAAAGACACAGTGGTTGGAAATAAGGGACACTCAGATGATACTACCAGCTGATAAGAGGCAGGGGAAAGTGACTAAGGGCAGGAGGAGAAGCAGCATGGTCAGTGCGGCTCTGTAACACAGAGCCAACCCTGGTGCTCAGCATGATCCACTCTTGTTGCCCAAAAAAACACATATCCTGAGAGGGAGCTGTATTATTTAGTTCTTCCTGACCTACCACAGTCTATGGGTGACCGATGCCTCTTAAGCAAAATCAGGTGCCCTGCCATTTTTATATGCAATACCCACTAACAAGTTCAAAATAAACACAAACAAATAAGCAGACATTATTGTGTGCAGTGTAAGGAAAACAGTCAGCACACTATTTTAGTCCATTTCTGTCTTGGATTTCAGTTCTCAGACAAACACAGCTTTCCATTCAGAGATAGTATTTAGCATAGCGTGAAAAGTGGGCTTGTTTATTTTTAGTGCTTAGAAGGATCAGCTCCCAGACAATTCATTTTTCATGCTAAACCAACTCATAAATTACTAGGATGCTATCTCAGTCACATCCCAAATATGCCAAATAAGTGAAGGTCACACAATGTAAATTGAAGCTGTCCAAGTTAATCTACTGTGGTTTTGTGTTTGTATGCAAAGGAAGGGAAAGATCCATATATTTATTTATTTATTTATTTGTTTCTCTTGAATGGCTTTTCCACTCCATCTGCAACCCTTAAACCACTGTGGGAATACAGTTTCCTTAGTGAAAAGCTGGTGTTGGTGATTAATGCCAATTCAGTTTGAACCGGGCAGCGGAGTCGGACTAGGCCAGCTCTTTCTAAACAACTACTTTTTAAGAAATACAATTTGCATGGGTTGTCATCATCAAAAAAACTTGGCCTTCAATTGTTTTATTTCTGTTGCGAAATATAAGGAAAAAAAAAAAACAAAGCAAAACAAACAAAAACCCAACTCGGCAATTGAAAATCCACAGTAGCTTTGGAAAAATGACAATGTACATTTTCTTTTTCTGCCAACAATGAGTCTATGTCATTGCCAACCACAGACTTAGCTACTAATGACAGCCTTGGGTAGTCTATTCAAACTCCTAAACCCCTAAGTGATAAGAATGTCTTGTACTGCCTGCTTAAATCATGCAGTACCTCTTAAAACAAATTAAATAATCAATTACATCAGAAATTTCTTGCAATTAATTGACCTGCAACTGAGAGCTTACAAATTACAAGCTTCCTAAAATGCACACTTACTAAGCAGTTAAACTTTAGACAGAATTCAAGTTTTAGATTTTAAAAGACCTCTGTTTGCTGAGTACTGGAGTACTGTGTACAGTTGGGGGCTCTCTAGCAGAAGAGAGATAGGAAGATACTGGAAAGAGCCTGCTGAAGGGCCACCAGGATGATGAAGAGTTTGGATCATCTGTCCTATGAGAACAGGCTGAGAGAGATGGGATTGTTTAGCTTAGAGAAGAGAATGCTCTGGCAGGGAAGTCGTGAATGTGGACAATATCTGAAGGGATGTAAAGAAGGCAGAGCCAGACTCTTTTCAGTGGTGTCCAGTGAGAGGACAAGAGCCAGTGGGCACAAACTGAAACACAGGAGGTTCCCTCTGAACATAAGGAAACACTTTTTACTGTGAGGGTGACCGAGCACTGGCACAGGCTGCCCAGAGAGGTTGTGGAGTCTCCCTCCCTGGAGATACTCGAAAGCTGTTCGGACATAGTCCTGGGCAACCTGCTTTAGGTGACCCTGCTTGAGCAGGAGGGTTGGACAAGGTGACTTCCAAAGGTCCCTTCCAGGCTCAACCGTTCTGAGATTTTGTGAAAACATGTAGCAAACTTTACAATAAACTACAAGAGGGAACGCAAAGACGACTAAATTATTTATTCAGAGAACTTATTTACTGTGTAATGAAACTGAATGTTGAAGGACAGATTTTCTAAATAGGGGCTGTAGAGTTGTACAGCCAAGGGCAGCAGTTAGTCACTGTTACAATATGCCATACCTCCTAATCTCCTCAATGCATGAAAGAAAGAAATAATTTTCCTTAAACCTCTTTAACAGACACTGCATGTTTTGTGTCCCCACATGCCCAGGGCTTAGGGAGGACTACTACCTCCTCACGCACGCCAGCTCTTCCCCTAGTGCAGTGTTTTGGTAGCAAAGTTTGTTGTGTGCAAGGTCTGAAATATTGGCTAGCCCTTATGCAGGCTGTCAAAAGTAGTTAACAGAAACGAGCACCAGGTTACTATTTTATGGCCACCTTCATTTCACCCACAGACTAATATTAAACATTCTTTCTGGGTTTTTCAGGCCTTCACTTTTGTATGTGGGATTTTTTTTTATTATTATCTGAGCTATATTTGCATATGCATGCAGGACAGTTAAATAACCATTTTTTTCCACCTTTACTTATATTTTACATATGTTACTACTATTGTTTTGTTCCATACGTAGTCATAAATTAGTACTTTTCAGCAGGTTTTAGAGTATCAAGAAACTTCACTTTCTAGTTATATCATATGGACACTCAGGTCTGAAAATTATAAGAATGAAAGACTGGTTGTGGCAAATGGTCAGGCAAGCTGTAGTGTTCACAGAGCTAGAGCTTGATCAAGACTTTAAAACTTTGGAAGTAATGGATTATTTCAAACAACAGTATTTCTTTTTCAGTTGTTTAAAGGATTTCTCAGTCTCTAAAATGACACTTTGATTTATGCCCCTACATTCTGGTGGCTTACTGCAAAATATTTATCTAATCAATTGTGAGACTGTCACAGAGGAAAAGTCAAGTGCCTATTTAGAATGCAAATTGGTGTATACTAAAAGCTGTAGTGTTTGTGTCTGCTACAGCATTCTGTCCCCTTTTGTGTTACTAACATCCGATGCTGCTGAATATTTAATTACATACTGAGCTCAGTGACTGAGGTCTTATTATAGAGCACATTAATAATATAGGGCAAAATTCTAATGTTCAGCCCCAGGTGCAAGCAGGACTCAGTGATCTAGGTTTAGTCTGAAACTGATCTTAACACAATTGCAAGTGTGCTTTTTTCTTTTAAACTCTGAAGTATTTGGGGGCAAATTTAAAGTGTACGATCCTGTATTTGTGTTAGGTAGTTCCAGGTATGACTTACGCTCTTACAAGTAGAGAAAGTTCCAATTTCTTTTCTGATTACTTTAGTCTAGTAGTCTTTCTGTCTTTGTAATTGCTAGCTGTCCTGATTTTCTGTTAACCACAGCTATAAGTGAATAGAATCCATCCCTTAAAATGTCTGCCTGAGAAAGTATGTCCTCCTCTGCACCAGCCATTCTCTTCCAGTTCATGACGCTTTCAAAGTCATGAGGCAAGATTAGCCTTTTACAGAATCCCCAGGTCTGAGCACAACTGACAGAATTCAGACATATTTTTACACCCTTGATAAAACTAAATTGTACTTTAATGGAGCTCAGAAAGTGAAGGCATGTAATACAGGAAAATATTTAGAGTAATTTTAAAGCTGTTGTTTATACTTTTTTCTATGTAATATTGCACAGACTCTTTTTGCCAGGCGTTGGGGGAAAAAAATCTGGCTTTTGCTATGGCAACACAGAGGACTTAGAAAATTATCTCTCAGCATGGAAGAATGATGACTCCTAAAAATAGTGTAGAAGCGCTGAAAAAGAGTGAGATTCTCTCTTGTGCCAAGGTCTTTTCAGCTCAGGAATGGGGGTTCTCCCACAGAATTGGCTGTCATTCTCTCATCATTAAACTTCTTTTAACGTACAGTAATTTAGAGCAACCTATACACTGGTCTAATTTATGACTGTCTGACTATTGTTAGCAAGGACCCATGTATATATTGTGAGCTGTCAGAGTGTGACAACACTTTGTCCAACTTTAGTGCATCCCCAGTCTTGAAGTGAGGGGGAGGGATAAATAGCAGGCAATGAGGATCTTCTAATTTTATACTACTGGTTAGCTCCAAATAGCTGAGAGAAGTTTTAAGCTAATTAATGTTTTTAGCCAGATTTAGGTCCTTTGTACTATTCAACGAACTTTCTAGGCAGGTAGAAAATTGATCACAAACTGCTTTAGGAGCTGGCTGTTTTGCGTCATTAATCCAAGCAGCCAATAATTTATGAACAAAACAATGTCACAAATCTGTAAGGTGATGTTTAGTAACACAGCATTGTGGTTGCCACCTTGGAATAAATCTAGAGGAAAGAAGAGCTGGCTGTAAAGTTCTGCAAAGATCAAGCTATTTATTTCAGTGATTTTAGAGATGACTCTCAAATAACTCTCAGCAATATTGCCGGCTTCTGTGAGGATCATATAGGATTTTCACCATTTGGAACCAAAATCTTGCAAAATTCACTTGCATGATTTCTGCATCATCCAGTCCAGTCCCTAACATAGTTGTTCCCCTCATTCTTTTGTACAGTACATCTTACACAGCGAAATATTCATATATGAGAGGTAACAAAAGATAATATATCGAGACAATAAGATCTAGTTCATATGCCCCTTGAGTTCACTTGTTCCATTCTTTCCCTTTTGTAATTGCGTGTTGCACATTATTATCTCACAGCTTTCTCAGCTGTAATAGTTTATGGTCTACTATCCAACTGTAGAGTGTTCTTCAGCTAAATTCACATCTCTGGCTGATATGTGTTTAATGGGATGTAATTTCTGCTGCCATTCACAACACTTCTCTTTGTAGCCCAACATGCCTAAGTGAAGAATGGTGTCTCATAGCCATATTCAAACCAGGAGTACTGTGAGCACGCCTTATTGGAAGTATTTTATGTTATTTATTTCTGAGGTCAAAGAGATGTCAGCTGTCTCCAAGACTGCTGGAAGTAAGAACCATTTGTGTGTCTTGTTTTTCAAATGCTGCTTATAAGCCTCATAGGCAAATGAAAGTATTTAAAGGAGTCTACTGAGCCATGCATATATACAATACACTGAGCTTTTTTGTGTTCACAATGATGTTACTCTAAAGTACATGGCTAAACATCCTCTGCCTACAAGAAAGGTGGTTCGAAAGGTTTTTGGAACTACTAGATTTTGCTCAGCCTTTGCTCTGTGCTTGTGCCAATTTCACCTACTGTTCCTATAACTCACCTGGCAATTGACATAACCCACAGGATGGTTATCTAGACTCAGGGATTCAATCGATGGCCTTTCAGCCTGCATCCTTAAATGAATGAATGCTTCATTCTGTGGCAAGAGTCTCCCTCTGAACAAATCTCTCCGAACACATATATCCCATGTGGAGTTTACAGATCCTTCTGTTCTTGCACGACTCAGCTATATGAGCTTCCTGTGTTATGAGCTTCCTGTGTTCTGCAAACAATTATGTTTAGTGTTCTTGAGAGGCTTAGGACTGTCTACTAGTTTTGTTCTTTGATGAAGGATGTGATTTGTTTTCTTCTTTACTGCTGTAGTTGTGTTAGTACTGTCCCTGGAGTGGTTGCAGTTATTTTGCCATCAAAGTGCCAGGGTATTTTATTCACCTTTTAGTGAAGGTATAATCTACAGATGTATAAACTCCTTTATGCTATTATCACTAAAATGCTGACACTAGGGGGAGTTATATTGTTCTAAAAGTTAAAAAGACAACAACAGTTTTTATGGGTAGGCAAAATTGTGGGTATCAGTAAAAGTCAACATTATTAAAAACTGCGTGCTAGAAATGGTTTACCATTAGGGAGATGTGTTTGTTGTGTGTTTTTTCTCTATCTCTTTACAACTGAGCTATCTATTTTTATTTTATAGCATGTGAGTGTGAACCAGCTCCATTGCTATCAAGTTCTGCTGCCATCACAGGGCCAGTTCTCCCTCTGCAGTCTCTCCCAAAGCAGAATCCATTAATCTACTTATCCTTTGTCTTCAGTGTGATTCTCACATTATCAGCCCCAGCTGAAGCATCAGTCTACTACAGGATTCTATTAATATATATATTTTTGAACTTTTCCTTTCCCAGCAGAAGGGGCTCATTCTCTTCCACATTCTTTTCATGTAAATGTGATACTCATGATCTCATACCCTTTGGAAGTGGGATGAAATCTACCTTGTTTTATAATGCCAAAGCTGTTTTTCCTTGTTGCTTATCATCACCCATGTTGTATTCTTTCACTAACATTGCTTCTCCATGGGGAGGTAATTTCTGTCACACAAAGTGCATTGCGGTGCTGACTTTTAATGGTAGCAGGTGTAGTTAACTCAAAGCATATTAAAAAGAGCTACCTTCACATTTAAAAGGCTGATTTTGTAGTCATGAGAAAATTTGTATCCTTGATGCTCCAAGAAGGAAGCCCCTTATCTAGATGCCTCATGTGCTGCATCCAGAATGTATGAGATTTTGAACAAGAAATACAACCCAAATCTTGAAACTAATTCAGTAAACTGAGTGAAAGAAAAGTCATCTATGAAACTGACTGCAAAACATCTTTGGTAATATAGAGATGCCTATGCAATGTAGAGAGATTACTAAGCATGCTCTGTAGGACAGGAATGCAATGATTCTGTTACATCAGGAGTTAATGGAAAAAATATTTTAAAAATATGAGTATCATGAAGAGCAAGTATTTGAGCATTCAGACTGTGAAAGGTCCTTGTGTAGGTGGTCCTGGGAGAAAACTCTTTCATGTTACGTGAAAACATGGACTATGGGGGAAAGGGAGAAGAATACATCAATATCTTGTAATGTAAATTCATTATTTTAATCTCCAAGGGATGGCTGTTAATATGGTTCCTTGAAGCCTTCCCTCATCCTTTCTGCCTGCATATGGGGCTGCAATGCTCTTCTCCTGGTGCTAGATCCAATAGCATTTCCATTCCCTGGTGTTGAAGAATAAAAGTTGTATTTTGCCACACCTTTTACACTGGTGATGGAGTCTCCTGAAAAGATTCCATTTTCTCCCAGTTTCTGTCTTCATTAGGAATAAATTTCTTTATAAACAAAGGGCACCCGAACCTGTCTGTGTAGAGTTTTCTGGGACCCTGTTGCCATAGAGGAAAGGTAGTGAGACTACAAACAGGAGCGTGCCTAGGGCTTTGTTGTGTGCTTAGATCCTGCCTTTCCTCCTTCCAGTGGGTGTCTTAGTGTAATAGGACATGGTGATCTCTGGTTTGAGTGTCAGGCTAGCTTAGGGCACTGCTGTGAATTTTGACTTCTGATATTAACCGATTACAGTTCTCTCTTCACTGTATGCTTATTAAAGTTCTTTTTCCGCTTGTAAAATGTGTAGTTTCTTTAAAAGAGAACTCCCCACTCACACACTCAGCTTTTGGGCATTTTAGCTCTGCTTGCTGACATGAGGCAGTCTCAGCCTGTTATGGAAGCAGAATTATCTCGTACTCCCACAGAGTAGAAGCTGAGTGAAGCTGCAGAAAAATGAAGTGGGATCTTTTCAGCTTTGAATCAACCATAAAACTAGAGAATTAAGGCTAATAAGATCTAGAGAGACCCAAATGTTGTACCTCTGGGTTGGACTATTAGGAATATCTACAATGAGGGAAAGCACTTATGTACATGGTATAGAAATAGAACATGTATTCGTACTCACAGAAATTTCTATATGTACAATTGTGAATTAGGAACATGAATTTTAGGAATAATTGTTTCCTGTACAAGCAAGAAGCTCTGTCAGAAGTCAGAGGTTTGGACTTAAAACAAGGACGAAAAGACTGTGTGACCACTGTATGTGTTGACTACTTGCATTTTTATTTTCAGAGATATAATAAATTTCTTTCAGTTATAAAAAAAATAAGGAATAAATAGTGAAGACATAATCTAAATATAGTTTTCTAGATGTTCAGACAACTGGTTTGAGCCACTCTTCATGTTGCTGCTGAGCAGGCAATCTATTAAGGCTGATGCATAAAATACTGCAATTGAAAATTCAGCAACAGAATCTGAGGATTTTTACAAGGAATGGTGTTTCTCCTTGGGGTCAGAGTAAAATTAAAGTTCAGTGTTTTACATTGCTACGCATCTTCTTGTTTCTCTCCAGAAACGGAAATCAATCCACCAAAGCAAACAGGAAACGTGTGAAGCACTCACTGTTTGTTTTGGGTTTAGTGTTGTTAAGCCATTACCTAGGTGGTGAGCTCTTTCCTTCTGGTTCGTGGTGGTCACTGGCCCGCAGCTTTACATGATGTCTCTTCTTCATGATTACTGTTCTAACTGTTCTGGAGTGTTGAGAGCTAACCACTCCTGGTGGCTGTGACCAGCTGATCTAATCCAGGATATGCTAAGAAATGGAGGCTGTTGACTCTGAACTCTGCTTTCCTAAATTTGCAGTTTTCATACGGTGTGTGGTTACTTTTTCCCAATTCTGCCGAATGATGGCACTTGGAACCCCCAATTTTCTGTAGTGTACTGTGCAGAAGGTCATTATTGGCACTGAGGTTGATGGAAGTTTGATGATACTGGTTTCTAATGGCTGTTGGATCAGGTCTATGGCTGGGCCTTTAAAGATTAAGGTAGTGAAATGAAATATTATTATCTTTCTTGGGTCACAAAGAAGATACTTAGGTCCTCATCCCAGCTCTGAGAAGGTTTTTTTTTTCTCTTTTAACTACAGAAATTTTATCATGCCTACCTTTTGGTATTGTGTTTTAGAAAACCATCTTTGGTATCTAAAGCTATAAACACACTAATAAAGAAACGCCTCAGTGAAGCCATCACAGAAACATTTAGAGTGAATTTGGTAGTACTTTGAGGAAGATTAGTTTCCTTGGTACGTCCCCTGAATGTCAAATTGTTGCTTCCAGGAAAAGTAACTACAGAGAAAGTGTAAAGACAGGGTTTTTTTTCAGTGACACATCAGCAACTCAGAAATTATGAGGAGAGGAGAAAATTCTAAGTTACAGTTATTGGTAGACTTCTCTCTTACCTGACAAGCACTAGTTCTTTTTTTACTAGAAAAAATATGTAATGAAAAAGTAGAAAATGAGCTATGGTTTGAAAGGTTCCTTATGCTATTAAAAAGGCAGGACAATGGTATTTATATGATCTTTAAAAACTAAGCAATAATGACACATGAAAGGCTTGAATGAATGGAACAAGGGGTGATTTGCTGAAGAGTTTCATAGAAATCTCTTCCCCAAGAAGCATCACTAAATAGATTAACTTATTAGGAAAGCATATATTTTCACTGAAGAAGGCTTTTTATCCTTATTTCTGTCATCTCTGTGCTCTGGTTGATTTCAACATTTTTTAATCAAAAGAAATTGTTTAACAGCTTGACTACGTATCTTGTTATGCTCCAGGTCAACTAACAAATACAAATTGGGCTGGCCATCTTTAATTAGAATGTGGGGTTTTTTAATTTCTCCTGTCAGGCTCCAAGGAATCTATCCTTATAATCAAAATGTTCTCAGGGGAATAAAGAGAAACCTGAACCACCAAAATTCAAATGAAAATACAAGTAGTGAAATGGAGTGAGCATTACCATTTGAGATAAAGTGCTAATAAAACACTCAGGTGTTAGCTTCTGAAGGAGATTTTTGTTTTCAGACAGTCAGAAATCCCTTGCAGCACTTGAGAGACTGGTATAATATTGTAATTGGCATCCCTGACCTGTTTTATGTATACTGTGAGAAGGTTTTTCCCTATTCCTTTGGGAACGTCAATTTACAGCTTGTAGAATGCTGTCTCTTGCTTGCAAAGTTCATGATAAAACAGAGATCCCAGAATTCCCTAGCCTTTCACTTTGAAGGTCTAAGGTTATTAAAAATACTTGTTTAGCCTTTTTATTAAAGTATCTGCGGGGATACTGTGATGTTTACAGGTTTTTTTTGTTATATCGTAGGGAAAACGGAACTGATTTAGCTGTGATACAGAGCATAAGAGGTGGTATTCTCTGCACACTCTTAAATATTTTTTATGATAGCTTTGAAGAGATTCCACTCAGCAGACTGCAAAAGCATGACCTTCAAAGTTATGATATGTTATGTGTACAGTGCCCTGTAACCAAATCTAAAGCTCATGCATTGTGTGTTTGGGTGTCATTTTTCAAAACACTTTTATTGCTCATCTAGGCCTGGAAACTGTGTTAAAACCAAATCAAGCATTCATTGCTGCAAAAGAGGCAAAAATACAGCCTTATTAGCTGTGACAAAATCAGCACCAGCTCTGGCATGAGGAGGATTACCAAACGCAAAACAAAGAATAGTATTCAGGAGCTGCAATATTTGACTGAGATATTGAAGGTGCATTACAAGTGTTGGCAATTTTTTGCAGGCAGGTATAATGCATCCTTCTCATATATACTAGTGTAATTACAGTGATGAGGAAAAGATTTTCAGGTCAGGTCCTTAATTTAGATAATTCCATCTTAATATTCAAGGATAATAAACCAAAAGATTAATGTTCTGAGTGCTGAAAGGATTTTTGTGCCTTGCAACTTTTCACTCCAGTCATATGTTTAATATCTTTCTTGCTTTATAGCATGGACTATTCTCTACAGAAATGGAATTATCATTTTGCTTATTTCATTCCTTCCTAACCATCACTGTCAAGGTGGCAGCCTTTGTCAGCTACAAATCATTATTTCAGCACTCTGTAGGGGTGGGTGCTTACCAAAGGAAAGCAATAGTATGGGCACAGTGTTTCAGACATCCCCTTTCTCTGCTATGTAAGTCCTATGGAGCTGCAACTATGCACCCGCCCATGTGCCACACTTGTATCTGAAGCCTCAGTGTTGACATTGCAAGTCTTTCCCATTGCAGCAGAAAATACAGGTACAAAGACAGTACCCACTGAAACATTCCTGGTCTTAAAGCATAGCTTCCTCTGTGTGAAATGACTGTTATTGAGCAGTAAATGCAGTCTTTGCTTTCCTTCTAGTCACCAAAGTCTCTTCCCCTTTCCCAGAAACTTGCTCCGGCTTGACAATATATATGATTTTCTGAGTAACAGCCTATATTAACAAACACAAAGGTTAATAGAATTTGAGCATCTTGAAATGTGATTTAATTTGGAAGACTGTAGACTATGAATATTAACTACTAAGAAATTAAATTATTCAATGACAAATCACATCGGGCACCTACAAAATATCAATAGGTATTGTCATTATAATAATTCTTCCAAACAGTAGGATGCCGGCAAACTCTGCATTAGTATTTTGGCTCAAGGTGTTCATTTGGAAATGAACAATTCATCATGTGAAGGAAAAGGGAAATAGCTCCAGGTTTGTGTCAGATTGCCCTGGTGTTAACTGCTGCTCTGTGATGTGACATTGTCTAGACCTAATGCCAGTGGGAGTAATATAGAAAGAGAGTGGCCATTCGATTATTCTGGATGAATTAAACTATTGGCTGCCACTACCCAAGTATAATGCTTCTAGTGATCCATATCCATAACTTGCGTCAATGAAAAAATTGATATGCTAGGTGTTTGCTTCCAACTTTAAAAATATATCTTCTATATGCATACACGGTTATAAAAATAAGTACCTAGGCAGTATCTTATAGTTCTTTCTTTTTTTTCTATTTTATAAAAAATATTGGAGCTGGTATCAGCCAGGGCCTCCTGAAATTAACAGGAGTCATTCTTTTGTTTTCTATTGACTTTATATTAGCTTTATAGGAATGCATTACTGAAGTGCCATCAGGGACATAATTTATTCTGGCAACTATAGAATATAATTAACAATTGGAGGGTTATTGTATAGTACAGCATACGAGAAAGAGGTGCATCCTTAGTCACATAAAACAGCATACCTTATTGCCAAGACTTACACAGGCAGAATCTAAATAGTACCAAGGCACAAGTTTGTGCCCCAGCTCACAAAAAATGAGGTGAACAGACTTTAGATTTACTAATTCTGTTGTAACGAACTAGATTTTAGGATATGTTACTGTTTGTTTGAAATCTTTTGTAACTGACTATTTAACAGAAGAAAAGCTCTTATAAAATTTAGTTTGTGTGTATATGGTAAGAGACTAGACATATTAGGATTGTAAAGAACATTCAGTTTCGATCACAGAATATACAGTGTATGCAGAATATGATGGATTCACATCTAACAAAGTCAAAGATATATTTTGAATGTCTCTGAATTCAATCAATACTTTGATTTTGTTAAAAAGAACCCTGAGTATTTCTTAATATTAAATTCATGTCTATTGCAGGGCTACATGCCAGGAATTGGATGTAATTCATTCATCTTATTTTTAAAATAGTGCTATATACTTTTGAAACAAGACACACAGCTTCTTTCTTTGACCTTTTTATGCTTCAAATAGGCATTCTCTTTCACTTCTCAGGCAGTCGCTTTTGAGATACTCTCTATCCTTTTTACAGGTATTAATGTCTCAATATAAGAAAACTAAATCCAACCAGAAACCTCTGCAAGGCCCTGAAGGTTTGTCTTCTCCACTGGGTTTCAAAAATTTAGAGTTAGTTTGTCTCAGCTGAAATGCAATCTGCTCCAGTTACAAGGTGTCTTAGAGTAGTATCTTCAGTACTCTAACAGAATATTGATGTTACATGGAGAAGACATGCTAGGTTACCTTTACCTGCCAATATGGGATTACATCTGTATTTGTACATTTGACTTCTTTGCCTACTCTCAAATGATCAAACAGACTCTTGTTTCTTCTCCCAGGAGCCATCTGCATAGCACAATAGACTCAGGTTAGGCTTTCTTTCTCATTTATTGCTGAGTCTTCTGAGAATAGAAATCGTTTGGTACCATCATAAAGAATTCTTTTCCCTCCTTAGTATTCATTGTCCTGTGATATGTCTTTCTTTTCTGCTTTGGATGTTTTAAACACCTTTAGAGGTTTTTCACAGTCTCCCCATTCTAACCAGAACAATGTGGAAAGTCAGAGCAAAATTTAGCTCCTGCTTTCTCAGCTTTGTCAGTCTTGCTGGTACTCGGTCTACAGCAGAGTCATGTCAATGAGAAGCACTTCACATCACAACAGTATGACATAAACCTGGAGCTATTTCCTTTCTGTTTCACATGATTAATTGCTCATTTGTAAATGAGCACCTAGAGCCAAAACATGAGTCCTGACTTTGCCTACATTGTAGTGTTCAGAAAACTCTCCTAGATTCCAATTCACTGCAAACTTGAAAAATCATACAATGTTTACTGACACGTTGATAAAACCTTTCTAGTCAACAAGGACACAGTTTACAGAGTTGCACAGAATCACTGGTGAAATTGAAGCCTACCTTAATGTTGAGACAAAGGCAAATGAAACTCAAATAGGTCAACTATAAGGTCTGGGATTTGGTCTAGCACAAATGTCAGGCCACCTAGATCAAAACTTAACTTTTTTTTTTTAAGTAAAAAGCCCACTTCCATGATTGCAGAATTCATGTTTTCCAGCCCGTACACTCATTTTACTACCCTTTTAAAATTTATATGAAGGACTTTTCAGTGTCCAGAGCTGTATGTTGTACTGTAGTTACTGAGTCCCTGCTATTAAATACCAGTTAATTACTTTGCTAATTACTTTGATTTTCTTTTAATTTTCAGGCCCCTGACTAGTGATATTACATAAAACATCAAAGCACTAGGGTCAAGGATTTTAAAATATCAGAGTTTAAAATAACTGGGGATGATGATTGTTTCTTTACAACCTTTTCCCATTTCTGTTTCACTAGCAAATCAAAATTCCTATCATCATAAAGTTTATATGACAGAATCCCAAATTTGTCATGTTTTAACTGTTTCCTGTATATAAGACCAATCAAAATAGCACCAAACTGTATGTGCAGATATGATTAAACTAGGTTAAACCACAGTAGCAATACTCAAGCCAATTAAGACCGACTTTCTTTGTACTCCAAGCCTAAAACACCTCAGCAGCCTATATTTTACCCAACCTCAAGATCCTGCATTATCATTATTGTTGTGTTTCTGATATAAAATAGAGCAACTCCCAAATATTGCTACGTAAGTAAGGAAAAAAAAGTTGGAACATACTCATAAAAAGCACAAATTGTTCTCTCTTAGTGTAGTTTAGTAGTGTCCTTCTGAATCATACTATGGCTGTGATTGTAGGTCAAGACAGCTCCCAGCACTCTAAGAGAGAATCTTTTCCTCACTCTTCTGAGATTTATATTTCTCATTAATGAAATGCCAAAGCCATTTAGGAACCCTATAAGTCAATGAACTCTTCCTGCATATGAAAATTGAGAAGATAGTACAAAAATCTGTATCATTTTTTAATTTTTGCATTAAAAGTTTTTGGGTTTTAGAAGCGAAGTGGTGTAAATTATTTTGCTTTTCTGTCAATGGCTTTATGAAGTATTTTGGGATGCTCTCAACTCTCTTATTTTTACTTACAGCACATGTAATATCTAGATTTTGCTATAGTAAGGAAAAGGTAACCTGGCATCACTCCCCATAGAAAACCATTAGCTAAGCTGAAGAAGTTGTGTGTCAGTAAAAAATATAAAATTCCATCCCAAGGAATAAAGAATCATTAATGACTTGTATGACACCGTACTGTGTCAGCTCTGGTCATCTGACTTCAGGAAAGATGAATTCAGAACAGAACAGGTTCAGAGGATGATAACTAGGATGTTTAGAGGAACAAAGTACCTGTCTTAAGGGAAGACACTAGACAAGCTTGGCTTGTTGAGCCTCATGAACAGAGGGGTGGGAGGAGAAGGGAGGAAAACTGCAGCCTATGAATATCTACAAAAGTAAAGGGAGAAGACATGAAGGGTGTTGTGAAACACCCTGGTTGAGAGATAGCCAATTAAACACACATTGGGTCAAGAAAAAGTGGATATAAACTAGCCATTAATAAATCAGAAAAGAGTTGTGTATATAGGAACAACCAGATTCTGCAGTAACCTTGCAGGGAAAGTTGTAGGGAAAACACATAACCACATTCAAAATAGAGCTTGAGAAAGTAATGAAAATGATTATATGAAAAAATATTTGTGATAGGTGGGAATCCAAATCAATAATCAACATCCCTTTGTCTCCTGTTTCCCCTAATAATATTTTCCGACTTCACTGAAGAGTCAGGGAGAGAAGCTATGGGGCAATCGGTCCCCATACCCATTGGGAAAAGAACATTTGTGCACTCCAGGCTCGTGTTTGATTGCATATATCCATCAAAATATTTTTCATTTTCCAATTTTTCATCCAGTAAATTAACTGTATTGGCTGCTTGCTGAATGATGGGGATATAATGTAATATTGAATAGTTACTTGATCTGGGGAGTGTGAGCCAACCCGAGCCTGAATGAGGTTGGTGGCAATTGGAAAAAGTTGTACAGTGCACAAGAGGTCAGAAACATGGTTATGAGGGTGTCCTGAACGCTGCTGTTTCATAACTTTCAAGTGCTTGATTTTGCAATATTAATATGAGTCTTTTTTTAAAGATCTTGCAGAACTACAGTGTCTAATAGTTCAGTGGTCTATAGTGAATATCAGTCAGTGATGACAGTAACAGTGGGCATATGCAGAGTGATGCTTTCCTTCTTCCAGAAGTCATAAATTTAGGAAGTTTAGGAGCAGAAGGAGGCAGACCAATTACAAACCTCTGAGTTTAATTCATTCTTCAATACTGCTTAGAGACAGCTGTTCTTGTGGCCTCCACAATACTGTGTGGCACTCTGAAATTTTAAATCTACTACCTGATCATTTATATGGGTAGACACTACTTCTTGTATCACGCAAACTAGCAAATTCCTGTCTTTCAAGATTTTATTGTGGCCTGTCATATATCACCTCTTTTCAAACCTGAAGTCATAGACTATTTATGCTCTCAAAGTGAAGGCTGTTCCATACTTCTGATCATCTTCGTAATTATTTTTCTGTATCTTTTCTAGTTCTGCTCTGTTCTGCTGTGTTCCTCTTTAAGTTGGTATTATCAGAATTTCATACAACATTCAAAATAGAGGGAACACCAGGAATGTACTATGTTTTCTTATTCATTCTCAGCTTTTTTTCTCTAGTATTTAACATTACTTGCCTTTCTAGACCTCTAACAGTTATTTTCAGAGAACTACCTGAAATTACTCAAATATTTTTTTCTCCTGCTGAAAAACCCTGAATCCCATTTTGTAAATGCTGAGGTTGTTATTATTGATTGCAATAATCAACACTGCATTTCATATGCTACTTTATCCTGAATAATTTGTACCACCTGGAAATGTTTTATCTCACTGTTCACTCTTTTTTTCCAATTCATTCATGAATATGCTGAATAGCATATGTTTACAAAACTGATCCCACTGGACCTCTGTGGCAACCATCCTCCATTGTGAATATTGGCTGTTTCTTTTTATCCTTGTTTCTTAGTTTTTAATATGTTACTGGTCTGCATAAGCACTGTTCTCTTTTATTCTGTGAAAGCTTTCCCTCTTCAAGAACTCTGTCAAAAGCTCTTTTAAAAATCCAAGGACAATGTATTGACAATGCTACACCTATCCACATGCTTGTTGACTCCTTCAAAGAACTGTAAGAGGCTTGAAGGACGTATCTTCTGCCTACAGAAGCTGCATGACTTCTTCCCTTATGGTTATCCGAGGAACTGCCAGTTATAGTTTTCATTCTGCTTTTTAGCTATTTGCCTGAAAGTCACAATTACTTATCTATAGTTTCTTGTATTCCTAGTGGAGTTCCTCTTAAAGGCTAGGATTGCATTTGCTGCCTTCCATTCCTCAGATGCTGATAAGGATTTAAGTAACAGATTGTATGACACCACAGTTAGTATATATTTGCTTCCTACTTATGTGTATTCAAGTTCTCTCTAAGGACTCGAGTGCACAGGAGAGTACAAAACAGTTGTTTAAAGGCTGCATTTTATTCACCAACTTCACTGAGACGAGAGAGGGACACTAATTTTTCATTATGGTGTAAATCAATTGTATTATTCAGCCAACGTGACCTTGCTGGCAGATTCTGAATATCTTCCAGTCCTTGAGATTTTGTTTAGTACAAATGGATCATATTCAGTATGAGCTGGAAGAAGATCAAATGTAAATGCTGACTTACTGGTTATAAAACACGAATGATTTATTAGGTATCAATAGAATATTTAGCATTTACCTATCACTGTGTTCACAACAAGTAACTAAAAGCCCATAATAATCAACACAAGGGGAAAGTCATACTTTATTCCTTATTTCCCTCTGATGTAATCAAAAAAAGGGTAAGAGGGCTTTATACTTTTATTAACATATTTTTTTCAGAGTAAGCAACTATCCACAGGGGCCTTCACTTTTATTTTATAACACATGTCTTGTCAGGAGAAGCAGGTGGTATGAATTTTACTAGAAGCACAGTTCTCTTTATCAAAAATTTCTTCTTTGTCTGGGAATAATTCTCAGTTCATTTCAGCTTGCTCTCACACAACCCATGTTGGCTCAGTGATTTGAAAACCAGAGGGTTTTCAGCCCTTTTTGTTTATTTCTTCTAAGTCACAACTGTCTTCATTTTAATTTTTACGGACATTGGTGATCGTTAGCTGATTTTATTTACACTCACACTGTGTTGGTCAATCTGCTACAAATCAACTGCAAGAGATTTGTAGAATTCTTTTTTTTTTTCTTTTTTTTCAAGCCAAGCCAAGGTACTGCTGAAATGACTCAACCATTTTCCTAAGGAGAAATGTAGCCCTGCTAAGACGAGCTTGTTTTCATTAATTAAAAAGACAAATCAGGTATATAGAACATCAGGCTATTTTGTTTCCTGTTTTTGTTTTCTCTTCCCAGTGGATTGCCTCATGTAGCCAGAACCATAGCATGGGTGGCAGTACAAAAACTCAGCCTGAGTTTTCCAGCCTCTGTAGCTGGAGACTGGCACTTTTCAGTGAGAACAGTTCCCACCACCAGCTTTTTGACATCTTGCATTCTTTATTTTACCAAGGTACTAGCTAAGTGCTGTACATTCATTTCTGCCAAAGCTGAGCTAGTCAGGAAACAGAACAAGTCCTTTACTGCTGTGACTAAGCTGTGTCTCTTGCTGGAAAGAAAATGCTATTTAAATGCTATTAAATCACACTTCATTTAAGAGAAATCAGAATAACTTCCCTCTAAAACTGCCTGCTGCCAGGAAATACTTTTAATGTCAGTATCAAATATATTCAATAGACAGTATTTTTAGAAAGTGTCTACTGTATTGTTTGGGGTCACAGTGAAGTTGCCAAAGCCAGAAAGCTCTACAAATTATGCTAGATTATATTCTCAGATTTTAGAAAATATCTCACACACTATGATCCACATATTTTACATGTCTAATGTTCTAGAAATGGCCTTCAGTGCATTCCAGTAGCGCTAATCCACCCTTTCTCTGAGCTACAGGACCCTCGGTCATCCACAGCTTTAAATTGCATGTCTATCCTTTGTCCTTGGAGTTAGCACCCCAATAACCCAAGAATTTTTCTAGCGTGACAGCAAAATCTATGAGATTCTGCAAGAAAAGCTTCTTTTTCTTCATTACCTGCAATAGCTGGCTGTGTATCTAGCTTCTACTCTTCTCACCCATCTCCTCATCTCTGCTGTCCTTTGGCATGATCAGTTGCTCTCTGGAAAGGGACAATCTCTCTGATTCTTCATTTAGCCCGCATGTCAGCTTTAGATCTTTCAAGATAGCACTTATATCTAAGAGTGTATTATTTTAATGGTTTAATTTAAAAAATTCTAACTCTCCTCATCTCTGAATGGTAAGTGGGGTTAAAAGAAGAATGGAATTATCATCATGCTTTAAAAATTCGGATCGATTATTAAGCAGCTGTTGTTGAAATGTCATGAAGGAAATTAACTTGCTACTGGATAATGCATTTTATTGTGAGGGATTAAGAAACACTAAATATAAGTGGAATATCATCTGTGGAGTGTCTGGTAGCAAAACCCTTGTATTCCCAGAACATGATTGGTGTAAGCAGGAAGACCTGGATTTACACTCAGCTGCAAATATATACCCATAGGGGCATCTATTCTACACTCAGGAAAATCTAACTGAAACCTTCCCAGGTATGTTAGTCTGACTGTCTGCCATCTGGGTTAAATGTCTTCCTTAATACCTTCTGGGAATGCTTACATGGGATCTCTTGTGTAATTAGAAATACCTCTTCCTCAAATCTATGCTCTCTATCTACCATTTTTCTTTATCTGACTATCATTTCCATACTCTGCAGTGAACCCACAGTCAGGTGAAATTTTTATTTTCTGGTAAGACTTCTGCTTTAAGCACTAGAAAATCTAACTAAGCTGTTTGGTGAATAGCCAGCAGAAATCCGTTGAGGACTAAGGTATAGCGATCCTTTGGAGGAGACCAGCAGAACACTTTGAAGGAGCGATGTAATACAACAAAGCATCTAGTGACTGTAACCAGAAAAAATGCTAGAAGAATCCAGGAGCTCCCCTTTGACTCACAGTCTAGCCCAATAGTGCACTTTGAGGTTCCTTTGCTGTTGCTTCCAGAGCAGTCAGTTGTTCTCCGCTGATTTATATTAGACCTATTTAAAAAGCTGAGTAAGGACAAGAGCTTAAGAATTTATATTAAACATTTGACTTCTAGATTTCATAAAAAGTCAGCGGGAAGAGTTAGGAGCTTCCAAATGTTGTTCTTATTCCTGAATGCAGAGACACCAGAATGATCCAAGAGGAAAAGCTAAATCTCTGCCTCATTTTTTGTAAGCACAAATCTCCAGGATGCAAAATCAAAACTTATCTTGAGTCTTGAGTACATACTCCTACACTTCAGAGACTCTGTTGCAACAGGTTGGAAAAGCCCTACAAACGTGCCGCTGTATTGTACTATACTGGACAAAGTACATCATATTTAAAACTCATCTAGCCAGAAAACTACCAAGAATTAACTTATCTGCAACGAAACCACTCATTCAGGGGCTAGAACAAAAGGCTGCATTTCCAAGCTAATTAAAAGAATGAAACAGAACAAGAAAAGTTCTGTCATGCCATTATAAAACCTAACTCAGGGTTTTTATTAAAAAGGGTGGGGAAAAAAGTTCAGCACAAAAAGCATAAAAGAAAGATCTATATGATGAAAACACTGAGCTTTAAAAACAGATCTAAGCCAAAAATAAAATGACCTGTTTGTTTTGGTATGTGGCTCATGGAAATGCTGTTCTGAAACTATATCTAAGTGTAGAACAAATACTATACTTAGTTGTCAAGCTTTTCATATTATATTAAAAACCCATTTCCTTCCCATTCAAATTATATGTCCTGCTGTGGATGATACTTCCTATGTTAATAATATTAAAATGAAAATAGCACAAAACTAGTTATGATTCGGTTATGGCTCTTGCCCACTGTTGGAGTCTTCACTTCTAACCATTCCCTATGCCCTGCCTATCGAATCTGTTCACAGCAGCAAACACACTTTGTGCACTGCAGTGGAAATTCTTTTTTTCAAGAAACATAATTTTTTTAGCAATTTGAAATGTTATAATGTTGATAATATGTAGGCCTGTAGGAACATAGAATAGAAAGGAACTTCTCCAAATAAGAAGCAATCTGATACACTTTATGCATAAACCAGATGGCTCCACGTGACTATGAAAAGCAAGGAAGTAGAGACCAGAGAGGCTGGGTATTACAGCCTGTTTCAGCACAGTAGCACCTGATAAATTTTCTGTAGTACACAAAATGTTTGTACTTGCATGTAAGCCAAAGCCCAAACTTGAGTAGAAAGAGTGAAGATATTATCTGTGGTAATGGCATGTAGTAGGAGGTTCTTTGGCTTTTTCTCCCCTTTTTTGGCTAAATTACTCCTCTGTATAAAATAAAAATCTGAAATGGGATTATATGCAAATAACAACAATCTGTCCATTTGAGTTGACAATCCAAATGCCCTGTAATGTTTTTTTCGAATTTAGTTTGTAAGTAGAAGCGTACTAAGACTTGAATTCTCCACCTAATTTGATATTCTGCAAGAGTGTAGGGAGGAAATTTAAACCTTTTACTCAGAAAGCAAATGTAAATAAAGCCATTCCCTGGAAAAGCATCCCTGTCTAAGCACGGGAAAGAAAAGCTGTTACAATTCGCTGGTGTGAATGCTCAGAAAACACTGAGTCCAGCTGACAGCAATTGAGAAAAGCTGGTGCTTTTCTGGAGACAATAATGAAAACAGAAATCATGTTCCTTATAGATGGTGTGAAATTGGAAGCTCTGAAAACTGACATAGGGTCTTTGATGGATTCTTCTCTCTGACATTTTTGTTTGTTTCTCATGGTCTAATTAACAGAGGAAAACTTACGGTGTGAAAATGAAAAATTCAGCAATAAGGTCTTTTCCTAGAGACACACACATCAATTCAGGACAGAGCTGGAAGCATGATGATTGACAGGTCTTGTTCGTATGAGCAAAGGCTATAAAACTGATGGGAAAATGCAGCACCTTTGGCCCTTTGCAGTGGTGTTTGAATGCATGTTGGTTTACACACTTTGGACACCAAAATTAGCAGATAAGGTGAGTAGTTATTAATATTTCTTCAGTGTAAACATGGGTTTCTGCCGCGTTAGTCCCCCAATATATTTAGCCACAGTTTCCAACCTGACTTATGCCATTTTTGCAGCATCGACATTGACTTTTCTGTTCTGCTGAAATAACATTGCTTGTTAGTCTGTGGTTCCCTTTGCTCATCCCTGTTGACCTCAATGTTTCAGTTGATCTTACTGCCTGTAGCATTCTGGCAGAGCCTATTGGAGTCAGTGATTTTTGTTTCTATTTTTTCCTACTGACTCACTAACATACTCCACTGGCATTACATTTACATTAATGACCCTCTGTTAAATTATAGGGGCTTTTGCCCTGCATTTCTTATCAGACCTGCTTCTGGAAGTCACCACCTTTCTGTATTTGTGGCTTAGGAAAACTCTGAGATATAAATTTTTGGAGGCTGAGAAAATATCCTGAGGAAGTATCACAACAGTGTTGACTTGTTCACACAATCCTTTAGACATTTGTTCTTGGCCATTTGAGAGAAAGATGTCCTTGCATTCTTAAATCATCACCATTTCCTTAAATGGTGATATTTGTTCTGTTAGAAAAGGCCATTTTATATATTCAGCCTGTGATGCTTAGCACTTCTAAGCAGATACTGCAGAGTTCCATAGTCTTCATGCTTACCAATACCTTTCTCCTCTATGAATCCCTTCTATTCTGCTTAATAAGAGGATTCAGTCTGTAACTGAGCCATCCAGGAGGCATAGGAATATCCCTTCTGAGTTCTCCAGATTTGCATGGTAGGATAGCTAATGACAACTAGCAGTGAGTGTGGCTGAGGTTTGCTGAACTAGTGTCAGCTTAACTGCTTCTTTTTAACTAATTTCTTTTTTTAGCACACCAGCTAGCATAAAGAGAAAATAACTGAATAATGCATTTATTAATTGGCTGTAAATAGATAGGAATATGTGTTAACATATGGTGTCAGTTAATGGCGCCTTACATTTATAAGAGAGTTCTATCATCTGTCTGTCCAAAGGATCTTACCACAGAAGCACGGCAACATTTAGTAGGCTACAACTTTCTTTCAGTTTTGTTTTTTTTTATGTGATAGCTAGAGTTGAATGCTAACCAACCCCATTTTCTATGGCTTAGCAGTAAATCTGATCTTTGGTCATATATCTCATTAGCACCACACTTATAGTGATTTAGTGCAGTTTAGTTTAAATATGCAAAATAAACATGGTTTGCTGGATACTAACCCAAAACAAATGTCTTTTCCCCATCTAACAATCTTCACATTTGCAATTCGCATTGTGCACAGCAAAACAGAGGCTGTGGGACATGTGCGAGGACTCAGTGTTACTGGCAGAAGGAAAGCTTTTTAAATGTGAAGCACACCCACTGGGCAGTTCAGAATCTAGGGCAAAAATTGCTATTTCACCCACTCATTCCCTATATTTACAAATCTTTTATACAAAAGTCAGCAGCACTTATTTGGAAGCAATTCTGTAGCTGGGTGGTTTTGGCAGGTAGGCAGAGCATTTTAAAATTTTCAGCCTTAAAAAACAATTGGTGCTTGATAATGGATAGTGGCAAACAATTCAGTGCAAATAGGAAAAAGAATACACTGTGAATGGTCACTTGCCTCTAAAGGATGGCTTAATTTACTTACAGGTTGTTTGAATTTGCAGTGTTCCTATCCATCACTCTGAATTTTGCAGACTGAAGCGAATCTTACACATCAACAAATCCAGGTGTACACAAGTGGGGTTACTAGCAGTCTTTATGGATTTTAATTCATCAACAAAGACATTTCACTTTACAAATGTGCCATAAGTCAGCTTTGTCAACTTATACAAAACTTATTTGAATTATCCTCTCAGTACAAATCAAGGAAGGTTATAGCCTATATACGGATTCTTTTGTCTGCAAACACCACCATTGTGTATTTCCCATAGGCTGCGTATTAACCAGAGTTACAACTACATGGAGGTCAGGGAAGAATAAGGGAATTTTAACGGCACACTGTGAACGGTAGTTTTAAAAAAATTCTAAAAAATTAATGTTCAGCGTAAATTACCTGCCATTCTAGCAAGGCCTGATGGAGCTCCCATCAATAACTCAGCCACCTGGGACTCAATAGGCCAGTGTGCAACTTCTCAAGCATGGCTTTGAACACCAGGATGTGAGGAGGGTTCTAGTGAAAGGACTGGGACACAGTGTAGCCCTTGGCATTTGGTAAATGGAAAGTATGCTTAATATTAAAAAAAGAATGCTTTTTTACTGTTCCCAGAGCTCTGCTAATTATTCACATCTCATGAACTCAACAAGCTGTAAATAGGAGGCAATCATGCATTATTTGTGAATGGTCTCCCTGCGTTTTTTAGTTAGTCCTATAATACCAATATACATCATTCCCAGGGAAGCATTGTCATGCCCTGTAGGCAGCTGGACTAAACATTTCCTTACACATATTTACAGATGCATTCTTTAGTTTTTTTCATGTAAACCAGATAATAAATCTTCCTCAGATGCTAGGAATTGTTGATATCTCTGTAAATTAAATCCATTTTATTTCCTGGATTGTCAAATATGGTAAGGGAAATCTTATCTTTCTATTTTTTAATATTTTATTGTAATATTGTTCTTCCTGTTCCAAATGCTATGCTATCTGTGGGAGCTGCACACAGCAGATGTAGGAAGTCTCTTAGTTTCCATATGCATGTTTAGTGAGATGCTAGAGTTTTGAAATATTGTGAAGGTGTTCAGACCTCTCACCAGATTATAAACTCAATTTACAATTTACAAAAATTTTTTATTACTGTTCTTATTTTGATGCAGCTTGGCTGAGATTTGCTCTCCTCATTTGCATGATGTATGTTGCCTTCTTGTAGCAATGTTGGACATGGGATCTCAGAAGGTATAAGGGTCAGGAACACGTGCCAGTGTGCTTCCCTCCACCCAGCTTTAGCCATAATCATCAGTGGGGTTTGTGATGGGTGCTTCCAGCTTATGCTGGACTTTGGGGATGGATGGCAACAGAGTAGCCAAGGGCTGTCTGGTGCAGTGATCTAAACCTCTTGCTGGTATGCCAATATGACCATAAGTCAATCACCTTAGTCCATAAACAGTGGACTGCCCAGGGCTGTTTATTAGTTGAGTTCTCCTGCAGTGGGCAGTGGGCTGAACGCCAGGATCTCCCCTTGAGCAGGGACGCGTCTCAAGGCCACTCCTCGAGGTTGAGAGATTCTCTGCCACAACAGATTCTTGGTAAGTGACTAATAGCGTGCTGAACTTTGAAATCTAAACTAAGTGATATAAAGGATTGATTGTGCACGTAAAATCCTTTAGACATAAACCATTGACCAAGTCTGGGACTAGGACTGGATCTAGACTCCTTTCTGAGAAGGAGTTTAAAAAGCAAGGGGGTCCTTTCTGAACCTCATGACTCAATGGGAGTTTTGTCTGACCCTGTCCTCTATGCAGTAAATAATCAAATAGATCTTGCCATTGAATCTTGTTAAACCACTGTCACATTTATCATTGAACTTTGTTAACTCACTGTTTTATATCAATAAAGTATATTGCTGCTTCTCTCTTGTGAGTGAAGTGCACTCACTCCATCTGCAACGGAACAGCCACTTGATTGTCTTCTGCAATACTGGGAGGGCCTAGAAATGTGTATGGTACGAAGTGCAGATGAGTTGAGTCTCCATTTTTCCCTCAGCATATGCCACAGTGGCAGAATGTCTTATAGATACAAGTCAAGTGAACAGGCTTCTAGGAGTGAAAGAAATGGTGAAGTGCTGAAAGAAGTACCACTTTTCTGTGGAAGAGTCTCTGTTCTGCTCTTGTAGCTTGAGGTTATGATTGCTAAAAGGGGCCTAAATTATTAAAGCTCATATCTGAAGAACAGATTCTCTCTTTATCACCTGTAATTACAATTTAGTGTTTTTTTTTTTTCCTAAAGATGGAAAAAAGTAAAATCAGCAGAGAGTTAAAATAAATTTAGAGCACAATGAAACAGTGAGTCCTCACCACCTTGATACTGCACTGTAACCCACTGTTTGCTATTTCTGAAAGCACTTGAATTGTTCCGTACTGCATTTCAGTGCATTTTATAATACCTTAGTCTAAATTTATTCTTTACAGGAACATATTCTCTTACTGGGGGAAAAAAGATGAATTCATAAATTCCTCATGATCTTGATTCATAATTTATAAGAATCAAGAAAAAATGATGATAAAAATTCTATAATACATTTTCCTTGCCTTTCATAGCATTTATACTTTGATAAGGTAGCTTCCAGATTATGTAAGCATTGAGCTTGGGTCTCCATATGCAAAGAGACAGGAAATTAAGAGTTTCTTCCTGATGAGTAAAATATAAAAACAGTAATTTACCTTCTGTATTAGGGGCAACATTGCTTAATATATTTAGTAATTCCTGAACAAGGTGATGGATAGGAGGGCAGCAAAATTTGCAGAGAGTACAGGCATATTGGTTAGTCATCACTAAGGAAGACTGATTTATCGTGTGTGGGAATGGAAAGATGTTCATACTGTTTTTTCTGGTCTAACATCAATTATGTGGTGAAGTGCTTCTGGACTTAGTGGCCCCGTGGTCTTATTCAGTGCTGTGTGTTGATGGATGAGCTTCACGAGGATCATGACAGCAAATGAGACTTCCCATCAATACATGCAAAGTATTAAAACGTCTATGAAAGTGGAAAGGATTTGAAATTAATTATTCAGTTCATTAAAGAGTTGGATGTTGTTACAGACAGCTTAATGAAGACTTTAGCTATGGCCAGAAGTCCAAAAAGACATTAAGAAGCATAAGGAAAAGGATGGGGCATAACATGTGAAATATTATTAGACTTGATTGGGAAATGTTGCCTCAGCAATGGATAATTTTGATAACTCTGAACAAATGCCACACCTTTATTTGTAAAACCTCCCCAACCATGCAGACCAGAAATTTAATGACATGCCATAAGGAGTCTAGTCAATTAATAACAAAAATAACAAGAAGAAGAATGTTAAAAATTATTTTTGAAAGAAGTAAAAATCTGGGCAATTCATTTCCGTGCCTCACCGAGTAAGGAAATATTTAATGGGGAGGATGGATTATACCACAAATTGTAAAAGATGTTGTGCTGGCCACTATTAGAGAAAGGTACAGGATTATAAGGCTAAGTGAACCAGAGGATCAAGCTGGTGTAGTGTTCCTATATTCTTGCCCTTTGCTTATGCTAGGCGAATATTAAACCATTTATGCATGGGTCAGTATTTAGACTTGATCTCTTTGGATGGAACAAGGGTCTGGGCAAAGACCATTAACAGGTGTCTCACAGATCAAAGCAAAATGCTACAAAAACAAAAAAAGTAACACAAATATTATTAAAAGACATGAAATTTGCTGTATGGTCTTAAATGAAAGACAAACATTTTTGAAATTTGGTGTAAAAAAAAATATACTGAAGTTAATAATTAGTGCAAAGCAATATAGGACCTGGTTAATATGACTGCACTCCCTTGGCCTCAGTACAGTACAATATGCTCACTTTAATGAAATTATGTCACTTTTAATTTTAATAGTTTTATTAGGTATCTGCTTCAGGCTGTACTTGAACGGACACAGTCCAAATTCCCCGCTGGTGTATATTAGTGTAGCTCCATAAGGATCTTAATAATTTTAGCATTAATTATCTGATCCAAGCTAACTTGAACATAGAATTTCCCTTTGACCTTGTGATAATTTTTTTATTAATTTCATAAAGAAAGTAAATACATCTGAGCAGAGAGAAGACCGTACTACATCTGTAACACTATTTTTCACAGGACGATGTAGAAGCAGAGAGATCACGACCTCCACGAATGAGTAAAGAATATTGTAAAACACTTAGATGGAATGGAAATAATCACTACTTCACTCTGAGGGCAAAATAATGCATTGGTGTGTGTCTTATCCCCTCAGCTACAGACAACAAAATACTCAGTGCTTTGCCTTCCCTCTGTCAGTCCCAGTAAATTCGCATTTTCTTTTCTTGTTAATCAGGAACATTTGTTTTCCCCTCCCATCTTTTGGCATATCTCCCCATCCTTTTTTTTTTAATCCTACCAATTCTGTATTCTTTACGGCACTTATATCCCATCTCCAGCTTCTTTTTATTTCCTTTGCCTTTCTTTTAGGCTTCTCATAATTTTTTTTCTCCCTTATCTTTTTCTTCCCTCTGTCTCTGGAAAGTTCAGTGTGCAAGTTAATCTAACGGTATGAAGCTAACTGATATGATCAGGACTTGTGAAATAGAAACTAAGCTCTCACTGACTTTTAAAGCCTACTGGTGACAAATCTCACATGAACAAATTGGTTCTTGACATTTGATCGGGTCTGCCTGCTTCTTAAAATATGCTTTCAAACAACCTGTAAGCCTGATTCTCCTTTTGTGCTGGTAATGTTTTACGTTTGTTTCACAAAACTTACTTCTCTGTAGAACAGTTCTTGATGCGATAAGTATAATTGAAGTCAGTTGTAGGAAACTTACAGTTAGGTTGCTTCATTATAATCCCATATATTAGTGAGAAGTTGGAGTCTCCTATGTACCTATAAAGATTCGAGCTTTGTAAGAAACAATAATAACTTTACATCGTTAATATATATGGAAAAAGCAGACAAACTTTTGGTCTTAGAAAAACCTGGAGGGCCCTGGGAAAGGAAGGTGGTCTGCTCACCCCAGTCATATTCCCTGGATTACTTTCCTTTCTCTATGTTTTCAGACTAAGCAACCCAACGCTGCTGCCATTCTGATGGCCCTGAATATACTTGGCAACCTGTTGTCTGGAGAGATTAATTAAATAACTGTTGCCCATAAAATAGGCCTTATCAAACACATCATAATAATTAGGTTCGTAATTAAAAGAACTAATTAAGTTCAAATTTATCCTATTGGGAAACAGATATAAAAAGAGTTAGATCAGCATAAGCTAACCTCTGTAGCCTGTCGTAGGACCCGAGATTGCAGCTTTTACATCCATTCCTGATCCTGACACATGCAGCATCCTGTTTAGTCCTGTGCTAGGCATGAGATGTGACTTTACAGAGTCTTTTCTCAGGCACAGTGACTTGGCTTTGCAGTTCCAATCTCTCTTTTGAGCACAAAGGTTTGGAGGCAGTAGCCAGGTCCAAAGTCCCTTCAGACCAGTGTACAGGTGCTCAGGAAAGATGGATAAGCCCTTAGAGCACAGTTGAGCAGAAACTTTCGTATTTCTTCAAGGTGGCAGGGGAGTGGCATTAAGTTTCACTTAACACATCACGTGTAAGAAGTTCACAGAGTATGTTAAAGTGTGGGTCCGGTCGTGCAGCTGTGTAAGCCACCGCGCTGTATGAGGCACCAGGCAGGTACACGGCATCAATGGTGTGAAGGCAAGACAGAGTGAAGGCTGGGTTTTCGCTGCAGCTGACTGGGATTCTGAATTGTACATCCAGTTTCCAGAGGGTCTCTCACTCCTGATTTTATCTTTAACTAACAAGTGATTTCTGCTCTTACTTCTCTTGTTCAGAGGACGGCATTTATGGTATGTATTTCAAGCAACCGCAGCAGTCCTGCTGAATTTACCCACAGTTCCAAATATACATAGAGTATCAAAACCATAATGCCCTCATTCTGTCATATTTGCTTGAAATGTGTGTTTTTGTGTATTAGGTAGTTTTACCCGGACTAGAATAATTATACAAAGCAGAATTAACTGTTTCTCAGTGTTCAGACAGCTTCATTCTATAAGTACTATTAAAAAATAAAAATAATTGTTTCGAGATCAGAGATCATTTTCTCAGAGGCATGTTGATATTCTTTTTCTTATCATTTTGTTTAATACAAATTTTATTGTATTGGCTCAGCAGGACTTTTTAAACCTCCTAGTCTAATAGAAATCTTGTAGGAAGAGTAAAGGCTTTAAAAGAACACTAAATAAATTGGAAATAACCGAATGGACTTGCTAAATGACAAATGTCATACATCTATTTTGCCACAATAAAGGCAGTCAGTGCCAAAAAGGCTTTGTGTATTTCCTACAAGTACAGACACAAGATATTAAGTTGGTGCCGTAACCACCAAAATGCAGATGTTTGACTGACCATGGCATAAAACGGAATGTTATGGCTTCCATTTCAGAGGGAAATTATTCAGGCTTCATTGTGCAGTACAGTCTCTACTAATACAGAAGCAGCTATATGTCATTTGAGCTATTTCCTTTGCAATAAAAGATACAGTGGCTTTTATGTTGATCATCTTATGGGATAATCAATGGATATAAGCATTTGATAGCAACAAGTTATTAAAGAGAGAGTCACTTGTTTTATACAAGTAAAGCTCTTGTTCAACCCCAAGCCCCTAACAGAAGAGAGAGTGATTCCTCTGCTTGAAAGAGGGCAGAAGGTACGAGGGCTGTCGTTCCAATCTGTGTAATATGTGTGTTAAAGACATGTGGAAATCTCTGGGGTGTGGTGTGGTGGGGACAATGTCCATCCTGTTGTGACCAATGGCAAAATTTCCACTTATAACATTGCTGTTAAATTAGACTCTTATTAAGTACATTTTTTTGTTGGGACTGTAGGAAATGTGTGTATCTCCTGTAACTTTTGTGTATTCACTTATTCTGGCTCTAAGATTTAAGGAGCTTCTTAAAAAGCAGTTGTAAACTCTACTGTCCTTAGGTTCCTGAACTGAACAGCAAAATCTTTCATCACCAGAGATTTGCTGAGCTGCAGAGGAAGGTCTGCTGCTCTAAGGTGTCGTATCTAGGACACTCATTAAAATTGCTAGTTTTTTCAGGTGTGATGTGATCTCACTGTGAAGCTGCTCATAGCAAGAAGGAGAGGTAATGTAGAGTTATTCCCAGGCTGAGAAATACAGCGGTGCTGAGCAGTCTTCTTCCATGGGAAAGATGCAGGACCAGAAACTAGTGGCTTTGTGCCTGCTGCATGGTTTAAAATTCTCTTTTCAGCCACAAACTCAGTGTCTCCTTAAAAATCACTTTGTTGCTGGGAAGATTTTCAATTACATGAAAGCTTCCTATAATACACCACTGCTGTTCCACTAAAGTCTTTAATCCCGCTCCTACTGAATTTACATGGACTTCAGTGATACAGGATTGCATCAAAAGGGTGCAACTAGCTTATAATATCTTTGATGGGTGTACTTCATCCTTTCTCAAGAAATAAAAAAAAAAGTAGATAATGGGCTGATATTTTTAGAAGAGTTGTCCTTACAGCCTGAATTTTCTTTTATACTTAGCTTGCCATTAGAGTGGAAAGTGAAGGGTATCAAATAGAAATGGGCAACAATAACAATACATATTTTACACTTCAATAGCTCTTTCTACCTAGGACTCTCAGAACTCTAAATACTAGCTGATGGAATCTAATGACTTGTGAAAAAAATATACACCCTCTTTTTGCAGAGAAGGGAGTAAATCTGTAATTAATGTGACTCATCTGTATGACTTCTAAAGAACTGTTTTAAGTTACTTGATTTCTCAGTTTGAGATTCTTGCTGTAGAAGGAAATGAATGACACGTGTTTTTGTGCATTTACCAAATGAACATTCTACTTGTGTTTGAATTTCCCATGGGGAAATCCTTATCTTCCTTACATTTCTTTGGGATAAGTCTACAGTTGTGCAGTTATTGCGTGGATGAATTGCCCTATTTGATCAGTAGATATCTGAATATGTTCTTTTAGTGAAGCCAAAGTAAATCAATAAGAGAGGTAGTTATTGCTGATTTTATTATTTTATAAGGAGAGAAGCATGGATATGTATAAAGTGGGAGACAAAAAGGGCTTACCTAAAGCAAAAGTACAGCCTGCATTGTCTTTCTGTGTCCTTAGTACAAAGCAGAAGAGTAAAATATGTATCTTTATTATTGCAGAGAGCAAGTAATAAAAAAGAATGATTATTTACTTGCTATAGAAAGTAAAATCCGTGGCTTTCCAAATGAAGATTAATGGTGTTGAATCTGTGAGTAAGGTACTAAAAAGCCTAGTCAGGAAAGTTTTTGGTTTAGGTATTGTATTACACATCTTGTCACTACGGCTCACAAGAGGTGGATGGAGGTAAGCCTGTTTGAGGCAGGGGTCTAGACATGTCCAGGTACTTGATCATTTATCTTTCCCCGATTTCTGCAAAAGGGATGACTAGAAGTCATACAGTACAAACTGGGATGGCTGCAGGGGTACCTTTTTCCTTATGTGAGTGTCTTGGAAAGGCTGAAGCAGCTCCTCAGACTTGGGTTTCACCTTGGGAGCTGGAACAGAGGCCTCAGGGGATCATGAGGATTGTGTGTCCTTCCCGAACCGAGTGTTCCTTTCTTGCCTGTTTATCTGGACAAATGTGACTGGTGACAAAATACCACCAGCTGAAAAAAGAGAGAAATCACCAAATTTTATAAACTCCCATGGCTTGTCTGGGAAACAATAGTTGTTCATGTTTGCATGGCTAGAGTAAAGTGAGCATTTAGGCATCTTCCAGAACTGCTCAGAACCTGAGAAACGAATGAGCATTAGCTGCTTAAAAATACTGTGTGGTTTTTCTTTTTATGACCAGCGGTCCAAGAGATCATTTATGGGCTCAACATTCAGGCACCAGTAAGCTTTTGGAAATGCTACCCTTTCCTCCCAAATATTTTCATTTATGAAAGGACATGTAAAAAAGATGGGGTGATTTGTCTCAGTGAGTAATAGCAAAGTGAGGTCACTCTCCATAAGCAGCAACTGTTATGATAGACAGTAGATCATAAAGCCATGGCTGTCTAAGCAGAATAATTTTAAATACTTTGCTAGATACTCACAGCAACTGTACATGGCTGGCGCTGCCTCAGAGTGATCAACATGAAGTTTCGCAGCACTTGGTGGAATCTCTTGCTTGCTCACTACTCAGTACAAAACCACTCCCAGTCCCTCATGGTAGTAACTCCTAGGCTTCTTCCAAATGACTTTCTCTCTCTCCTGTACTTCTCTTAAATCTAGTTGAATATATGAGATGCAGGAGTATCTGCTACTCTTAAGACTGCTGGATCTTTCTCTTTGTGTAAATATATCCAAATGTGGCCTTTAGTAGCTGGAGAGGATGCAATTTTCCTGGTGTTGTGAAATGTGGTGCCACTGAAGGATTTATCTGCTACAAAACCTCATTTGTGATTAAGTCACCTGTGTTTTAAAAGGACTACAAATCTCACATCACATGACTGAAAAAGCCCTATTGCCTGTAAGTAGGTAAAGCAGCAAATGAGGACCCATATCTTAGGTATATATGTGGGATTCCTGGATTAGCTAAGTGTTGCTAAAAAGACAGTTTTTCACAGGAGGAATCTGGGCATAGGCACAGAAAATTTGGTGCAGCATTATTTGAGCCAAGTATCTTCAAGAAGGGAGGTGGGTGGAGGAGATTCTCAGGGAGCACTGAGAATTTGTGGGCATGAAGGAGAGAGTAATGGGGGGCTGCATACCACTAACTGTGTCCCCCTCATAAAAATGATATTTATATAAAAGAACGTTTCGTTCTTCTTTCCCTTGATTCTTTTTTTCTCTTGATAAGAGTTCCACCTTGCCTTTAAATCATGGACCATTCATTGGTTTCTACAAGAAGCTTGAAGATCCGTACAGATGTGACTTGAAAATAAAAACTGCTTTGGAGGTTTTATCCATTTCCTGTTCAATAGGACTTTCAGTTCTTAATTCAACTTGGGGAGAAGACTAGTCTAACTAACTCACAAAGACATAAATAGTGTGCAGACAATGACAATTTGCTGAGGTGGGTGAGATGAATCAACTTGCGGTGAGGCTGATTTCTTCTGTTAACTATAAAAAGAACACTGATGATTAAACTAGACAAGACATCTCATGCTTAGGTAGCTACTGTTAAATGACATGAATCCCACATGAATGATAAAATCAAACAGCAAAAAAAGCAACATTTATTATAGGGAACCATCTGTAGAGGCAATAATGCTTACAGTTAATCTGTCAAAGAACCCTCTCCTATTATCACTGGAGTCTAAATCTCTTGTTGCACTGGACTACAGAGTACCATACTGCCCTGTCTGGTACAGAAATCATAACTTCTGTACATGAAAAGGGTAGATCAGTGCAGAGTTTTTAAGAACAAGTCAAGTGCTGATTCCAAGGGAGCAGCTTTGCTTAAAAATTTATGGTGACCCACTTTATTCCAAGGACAGAGAGAGTCCAGTGTTCTTTCTGTCATCCATGCTATCAGAAAGCACTTGGAGCCAGGGTCAGTTAATAAAGAAGACAGGGCTCATCTGTTCTTTCACTTTTGAGGTCTTCAGGGATTTCCATCTCCCTAAGTCTTCTGTTCAGGGTGGTCGTGTTCATATATTTGGGACAGACGAAAATTTATCTCAGCCTAGAAAGGCAAGGCTGGTTCTTTGTCATTCCCCATCTTTTCTACACCCCCCCCCTCAAACCCCCCCACCCCAATTTAAAATCAGGTTGATTCCTGAACATGATACAGCTCATCA
This sequence comes from Phalacrocorax carbo, assembly GCF_963921805.1. Classification (NCBI taxonomy): domain Eukaryota; kingdom Metazoa; phylum Chordata; class Aves; order Suliformes; family Phalacrocoracidae; genus Phalacrocorax; species Phalacrocorax carbo. The sequence goes on along the minus strand of NC_087523.1, from coordinate 14,211,537 downwards.
TAGAGGAGACAAAACCCACTAGAATATAGTACCATGTATTGGAGTATTGACAGAGGAGGAGAGCTAAATTATTTAAAGTAGTGGTCCCCAGTGTTTGCCATCCCATGGGAAACAATACTTAGCTAATAACATGCATGGTATTGGCAACATGTTTTCCTCCACAAGGGTTGGGGACTGCATTCAGAATAACATCTGTTCATCCAGTAGAACATCACCCCATGCCTCCTCCCAGTACCTTCAAATTCAGTGGCAATGCGGCAAAGTGGCGGTCTTATTGTTTTGGCCAGTCAGGTCCCTTAAAAAGAAGGCAGTGCTAGATTTTGCCTCCTATGTTTACATGTACCCTGTGCACAGTGTGACTGATTTCAGTGGGTAAATTTGTGAGAACTCCAGCTCAGCATGAGTAATGATGAAAAAAATAAGCCCCTATGGAAACTGTGGGAGACCTTTGATCTGTGCTTTTCTGGTGGCAGCAGTATCTGTTGGGACAGACAGAGCACCAGCACGTACCATTCAAGGGACTGTACTCTGGGATGCCAGTTTGTCTCTTAGAGGCTTCACCATTGCATTCCTGTTCAACCTCCAACACCAAGTACTTCCTCTTATATAACCATTTTACTATTTATCTTCCTCTGTGCCTTTGTTGAGACATATTACTTATTTTAACTTTTCTTTAATACCAGTGTGCCAGTTTATTCAGTGCAATGAGATTAGGAGGGCCGAGGCAGACTCCTGGGACGCTCTCAAGAAGAGTTGTGTGTACTGTTCACATTTTTCCAGTCAGCTGAAGCACAGAGCACTCCAGACTGAATTCCTTAGTCCTGGGATTTCTACCAGCCCATTGGATTTCTTACCAAACTAGCCAAGTTTAAGAGAACGCAGACAGCTTTGGATGGGTAGACATCAATCCAGTGCAACTGGCTGTACGTGTATGCTCTGCAAGCATTTCTTGGGAAAGCAAGAAGGCCAGGTGCCTGCTGTCTAGTTTGGTTATGCTGAAGCCCAACTGTGGAATGTGGGATGGCATGTGTGCTGGAGGAGCCTGTCTCTATGTGTGAGTGAGGGAGTCCCTCCTAGGACGGAAATGCTCTCCTTGGTGGCCTCAACCTTCTCTTCAGGGCTATGCCTTTGTGTCTCTATTGCAGTTCAACTTCTGTCCCTTACTTCCCCTTTGCAGAAGCAGCCTGGCCCTTACTCAGCCTGATGGCTCAGCCCAGAGGCAGCAAAATTCAATTTATCAATTCAATTAATAAGTTAAATTCAACAGATCAGACAACTAGCATTGCAAACAACATTGCAATCCATGTTGCTAAATGGAGTTACTTCAGCTAAAGGTATAGCCCCTATTGTTTCCACATTTGTATTTTATTAATTTGGAAGAAACTGTTATGGGTATTATTAAATAGGAGTCTCATATAATAGCAAGTGTTCTGGAAAGATGATGGCAAGGCTTGCAAAGTTTTGTTAATTTTGCTCAAAGCTTTCACAGCTTTCTGTGTGGCTTTTTCAAAAAGCTAAACTTAGAGGATTAACACCGCCCTTCTCATGGTATTCTGTTTACCAAGGGAATGTTGGTCAAAGGGAGAAAAGTGGACAACTTCAGACTTTTCATGTCAGTGCTACTTACAGAACAAATATCCATTGGCAGGGTAAGAGCCTGAAGAAGAAGAAAAGAAGCTTTCTACCTATTGTGCAATAAATCAAAAGGTTCCAGTGAATTTCTTTGAGTGTTAGCAAAACTGCTTAATCTAGGATTTGAAAGGGTGATCAAAACTATTTTCAATTATTCCTGACTTGCACTTGTATCATTCCAGACTGAGCTGAGTCTTTTTCCCTAGTACATTCCTTTATTTAAAGGCAATAGAAAGAAGAGAAAGAAGTGAATGATCAGAATCCCAGTGTGTGGGAAATATGTCTTCAGTTCTTCCTCTGGAAAGTCTGAATAAGACCAAATAATTACAAGTTCCTCACTAATAAAAAGCAGAGGAAAAAAGAAACAATAACAGAACATTTTCAGAAATTGGATTGTCGTTATCTGTAATAATACAGGAAGCTTATCTATTGTGAAAAGAGCAACCTTGGTTCTAATGTGGCATAAATATTTGCATGATAATAAGGTTATATATTTTAGATGAAGACAATGTATTGCTCACAAAGAAGAAGAAAGAGCTGTGGCCATCCTTGGGAAAACATGACTTTCTAAATGTGACTTTGTGCATGTCCCAAGACTCTACAGCTCGCTCTCTTTGAAAGTACATTTACTGTTACGGTGCAGTTGCCATTGATTACAGACTCACATCCAAACTGTGAGGGTGGCAGAATAGGTATGCTAGAGTTGTTAAGTAGCTTTGATTTTTCGGAATAAATTCAGAGTTTCAGAGTCCCAAATGGAGAATACAAAAATATGCCTTTCTGTCTCACTACTTTGTATTACTAACTGTAAGACTTAAAAATTAAAAGGGCTTGTAAAGCACCAAATGTATAAATATATCAAGAGTTTTATTGCACAAATTATTCATTTGCATCCCAAAATTAAATAGGTGGTGAACTTTCAAAGATCTCTTTTTTCAAATGTGACTAAATATTCCAAAATAGCAGCAAATTGTATTTTTTCTAAAGCAATGAAATTAAAGTGAACAACCTACTGCGTTGCTTATAGTGCTGATCCATTATTGGTATATGTTGATTGCTTAGGTTAAGAGGTCTACAAAACAAGGTGGCTGCACCCTCAGCTACTATAAGCCGTTACAGGGAAGTTTATGGAGCTGAGGATCTGGATACCCTTACTTAAATAATAACCTCTGTTATTCTTAGGATAGAAAAGTTAACTCTTAAAATCTCTTAAGATGAACACATTAAAGGGATCATTGAATTTTTACATTCCCTGATCTAGATTTTTCCCAGAACTTAAAGAGAAAAAGTCTTTTAAAGGACTGTTTGAAGTACTGCTTTTGATGTACTTCTGCTGGTCCAGGACAAATGGTTTACACTGCACTGGCAGAAATATTCTGTGGTGTACCATGTATCTTCTGTTCTATATAAACATCCTCTAAACAACTGCCAATTATCTAGAAGTATAAAATTGTGCATGGGATCAGAGCACTTACCACACCCACCCAAAAAACCCCCATGTCATCTACAGTCTAGAAACCAGGAACAATTGTTCACGTGTCCCATTCTATGAATCGGCAGGGAAAGTGAGAGCATCAGTCTTAGGAGTCTCAAAGTTTAGAAGGGCGCTAAATATAAACCTAAACCAGAATAACATGCCTAGCTGGTGAATGAATTTCAGTTGGTTAATCAAAACCCAATTTAAAAGTGGAGGTAAAACTGTGGCTTCGTTGCATTGACTGGATATGCTGCCATAGATTCTTGTAGCATCTAGTCCTACATTTACCAATCAGCTCTCTGTTGCATGGAAGCATCCTCAGATTGCTAGGCATGGCTTGTCCACATGCATTCTGGAAGACTGTCTGTGGAAAATGGTGGGCTTTCCAAAACAAATAGTTGGATTTTACAGTATGTAGCAGTGCTGTAATATGGAACAATATGCCCACACTCTGCATTCAATGGGCAAGAATTACAGTAGCCATGGAGTAGAAAAAAAGAAGAGGTTAGAGAGTACAGGGAATAGTTAGAAAAGGAATGTTGAATGAATTTCTTTCTCTCCCCAGAGTGCCAGGTTCTTATTTCAGCAGCTGTCTGCCACTCAGAGCCTTACTAGCATAAAAGTTGTCTGCAGTAGCCAAACTGACTTAATGCAGAAAAAGGTGAATAAGAAATAACTAGTATGCTAAGAACTATTGTTGAAAGGATTCTATAGGGCAGAAACCGACAAGGTGATTCAGCTCAGCCAGAGAGGGAAAATTTAATTTAGGAGATGGGATACTGTGCGTTTTCAACAGTTTAAAAATAAAGTGTAGCTTTCCCCCCCATTCATTCCATGTATGTAATTTCCTTTTACAAGGAGATAGTATTTCTTCCCTGTACAGGGTAATCTTCATGGTCTGTTTTAACTGTAAAAACAGAAAACCAAATTAAATCTGAAATGTATACACCACATTCTTAGACCAGAATAATATATGCCAGGGAAAGAAGCAGTAGGCTATTGCTGTATTTGGATGGAGCTATAAAGCCATAAGTACTGACTTTGGAAAACAATTCTACTTATCATTTCTCATCAGTAAATCTCACTAGACTACAGCAGAAAGTATCATCCTCCTCATTTAATGATGCAGAAATTAAAGGCACACAGGTATGCCTTGTGCAAGGTCACTGGCAGAACTAAAAAGAGAACACTAATTTCTCAATTCCCAGTAAATAAACTCTTAACTAGGCCCACTGCCTCCCCATCTAGAGCAAATAAGTAAATACGATAGTATAAACAAAGTCCTTGGTAGTTCAATTTTAGGCATTCACTATGAATTATCCATTAGGACTCTACAGCTAGGAATTATTCCCACGCATTTTCTGGAGAACAACGAGAAGCCATGGAAAACATAAGCCACCAGCAAACAAATTTGTAAGCATTGCATTATGGAAAAGAAGGCCACATTAATAAATAAGAATTATCCACTCAGTTCTGGTAAGTAGCTTATGAGTTAGATGGGGTGGTAAATATGGTCTCAGAAAACACAAGCTAAAAACTACATCTCTAATTAAAGTCTGAACTGTAGCATTAAGCATTTTCCCCCCTATCATTGTCTTTTCACATGAGACATGCTTATGTCTGAATTGCAGTAAATTTGGTTTAACTTTAAGGCTGTGATTTCTCAGCTGTCCAAGAGAATTGCCTGTCCAGTTCCCTTAGCCATTAAGAAAGCAGTCTGTGTACCATTTCCCTTTAGATGTTCTACAAAAGATAGGCATTTGTGTAAGCTCTTTGATTTATGAATGCTGAAATCCTTAGTTTTCTGGTAGTCTCCTTTTAACATCTTGACAGTTAAGACAATTATAATCTACCTTACCCCCTCCCCTTTTTTTTTCTCTGTCGTGCATAAAAAGGCAAAAAAAACCCCATAACTGTGTTGTCAGTTTTCCTTTTGATTCACTAATAATCATAATAAACCCCTCTGAAACCTTCAGAAAAAAAGCCCTTTCCCCAACCTCTAACCCCTTCTATTTCTTCTATTGCAAGTAAGCATGTAAACTGAATATTGTAAGGTTTTCTACAGATACTTATTAGTGTGTATGCGTTCCAAGTTGGAACATGTCTGAATAGAAGCAACAGCAGAGCAGAACACAGCAGATGCGATGGGAACCATAAAGTTTTGGTAAAGCTTTGCTCGCTTGAGTGGATCACTGAGTTTCTGAAAGTCATCTGAGCGGTTCAAGTGACAGCTGCCCTGGTACTTGTGAAAGAAGATAATGGAAAAACAAAGACTTAGCTGAACATACTCCATTTTTCCTCCATAGCAAGAATACAGTCAGGAATAATCAGGAATTAAAATTTAGCAGAGATATAATAACAAGATTCCAAGCAAAACCTCACCCTCCCAGGAGCAGGAGAGGTGATAGCAGATAAGATTCTGGCCACACTTTAAGCCAAAAGGTCACATCATGGAGTACTCAAACATTACTGAAAATCTGATACTTAGTGACTCAGGCATAAACTTGGAGTATGCTGACTTCAGATTTATGTGACTGAGCATTCAGTCTGGGAAGCTCCCAAATGGCATTTTAAGTGCTGGTATGAGGACATAACCATTTTTCTCTCTCCTCTGCCACTCACATTTCGGTGAGTTCAGTGGCTGCCCGTATTTGGTGAGGTTCTTGTCACTGGTGCCAACTCCAGGGGACTCCCCTGGAGCCACTCAGGTGTAGAGCTAACAAAGGCACTCTGCATCTACTCCTGAATCACTCAGATTTGACTGTATCCTGAAGCCTTTAAAAGCCTCTGTGCCAGCTTTGCTTCGGTATTGTGTTGTTTGGGGTTTTTGTGATTAGAAGAGAATTTATGTAGTCATTACATTTTCACAGTTCTCTCAAAATTTTCTGTTCATTTTAGCTGTCCAGCTAAGATGGATCAAATCAGTAACTAATCCCTGGAGAGAAGGAAAAAAGTTTATAGCATGGGAACAAACTGCCCCAATCCAATTCCTCTGCCTCTCAGACGAGAGGCTCTCAGAACAAAAATCAAGATGTCTTAAAATAGATTCTGTCACATTATCAGTGATCTCAAGGGGATTTTTTCCAGGCTTTTGTATGGAAATAGGTCTTATCTCAAGAGGAGATAACTGCAACAGGTCTATATACATTAGCTGTGCCTTTTCCAATGCAGACAGCATTCTTAAAATGGCTGTACTTCTTCCCACTCAGAAGATAATTGGTGCCTAACGCTTCTGGCTCTGGGGAGCAATGCGTGCGCAGGGGGAGAAAAGCAGATACAAGGGGTTTGTGTTGCTAAGACGCAAATCTATACTTGTTCTGTCACCATAAAGAATCCTGACATTGTATTGCAGACACTTCACAATGTTGGTGTAATTTCTGTTATACTGCAAATACAGATTTACATTATCTTGATTTCTAAATGGTAGTGCCACCTTCCTTTTTAAGATCCACAATGTTTTGTGTTGCTCTTGTTGTGTAACTAGCCACATATACTGATCCGAACAATTTGCTGAAAAGTTGGTTTTTATAACGGACCTTAGACGTTAAAAGACTGTGGTGTTAATTACAAAAACTGTTAATGCCCTGTATTTCTAAAAAAAAAGAGACAAAAGAGTTTCAGAAATACTGAAACTAGCTCTAATCTTCCAAACTTCACCTTGATTACTTTTTCAAGCGCATTGGTACTATAGATACATGCAGAAATAGGGTAACAATTAGAGATGAGACCCAAATTCTGAACGCTTCAGTTAGCAGAACATCCTTAAAGAGAATGGAAGTGCATCTGGCCTCTAATTTAACCTTTTCAAATGTTTAACAGCATGTAACAAAAGCTGCTCCTGTACTCAGATCAGGGCCCTCTGTGTTCATGGTCTCAGGAAGAAAACCAGTTTTATCTTGTCTTGGTTTTCAAACTTCACTCATACTTTTGAGTCTATTTGGTCTTTAGAATGACTGCGTCTCTGACTGTGGCTCCAACATTTCTTTCATTCAAAATGATCTATTCATCCATATTCATAAACATGTCAATCTACTGGTTCAAAAAAAATCCAACCAACCCTCCAATAACAAAAAAAACCCGAACAAAAAACTTCTCATTAATCCACCTCCCTCATTAGCTAGGATTAAAAACCTTAGTCAAAATGATTGGCCTTGTGCCCAGAAAAGCTATGAGATCAATAATCCAAGCAGACTTAATGATCCTCTTACAAAAGAATAACTTTTGTACTTCTCCTACAGAACACTTCTACAAAGTGAAGGGAAAAATACAAGAAATGTCACATCATCGCAGAAGTTAATTTATCTGTTGGTTTGGAGTTGTACTGTTGGGGAAGGACTTTGGGAAACAGTTTTTTCTTCTCTCTCTGTTAAATGACATTTACTGTCTGCAAAAACAGTAATATGAAAAATCACAAACTGTATCAGCGACTAGCTTGTAAGAGCCTAAGAAGTTTCATTAACATTTCCAGTATCTCATTTCACTCATGAGCAGTTTAAAATTATGGCACTTGTATTCCTGTACAAGATCAGTATTCTTTAAGACTTTTATTTAGGCAATTTAACTTGTTGGTGTCCTTATTTTGACACTACTAATTACAGCTTCTAACTTTAAAATGTTTGATTTTTATTTCACAAACTCAAGTGTTGATGGGAAGAAAAAAAGCAAACTAAACCCTACTGTATAGTTCTCTATCAGCACAAGATGATGTCATAAAAAGCCAGTGCCTTTGACCGAAGCAGGCTATAAACTCCATGGGAAACATTTCTCTCATGGACAGAATGGAAATATCTTGGGGTAGAGAGTGGCAGATACTCAGCAGAGCATATATGTTTCACGGGGGTGTACCAGAAAATGATCAGGCTGGGCTGACTGCAGCTATGTGGTGATCAGCTCATCATTATCAGTGCTTATCATCTATCCTCTCCACAGTTACCCCAAAAAAGCAGGCATATCTGTAGCCCAAAACATGCCATTTATTTTGGGAGGTAATACGTCACCTTTGGATGGCCTGGTTTTTGCTATTTACTCTAGGAACAACCAGTTTTGAGTCTTAAATTTTAGTAGCTAATTTTGGCAAGATTAACCCATGCTGAAGACAACATGCTGGAATTACAGCAAAGTGTGATGTGATGCAGCTCATCCATTTGTTCTTACTCAGAGATGCTGCTTGCATAGCCAGGCCTGGCACACGGGAAATCCTGCGTGGAAGCCAAAACACTATTTGATCTTGCACCGCTCTCCTCTGCTCAACGAGTGGAAGCGGGAGCGGCTATGCAGACCTTCCTCCAGTGTGGTCCCCAGGGGTACCACTGGGGTCAGGTGTCTCATTTCACGCGGGGCTTCTCGGCAATGTCACCGGAGGAGGTAAGGGCTGAGCTCTCAGTGGAGCAAGGACAGCAATTCCCTTCAAGGCTGAAATAGGTCCTCCAGAGCTACCTAGTGAAGAAAGGGAGAGCCCGGGGGGACAGATACGAGGGGAAAGGTTGGGGCATTACCTGGTGAGGGCTTGGGAAGCAGATAATGGAGGTGAGGTAGGAACTGAGCAAATGCTGGAATCCAAAAGGATGAAATCTGATGGAAGAGAGAGACTGCAGAAAGGAGGACTACCAACGGGCATTTGGAGTGGCTCTGCAGCAGACTTGAGAACCCAGATAGAAAGTAACGACCCTTATGCAAAAAGTGGCATTTGATTTGTGGGGGAGAAAAAGGGAAGACAATTAACTTGTCATCCTCTGGGTGCGTTCTGTTGCTAGCAAAGCCACAGCATCGTCCCAGGAGATAGATGTCTGCCTAGGAACTGTAGGGCTATCTGGGCACAGTAGTGCAAGGATAGCAGCATCTCTCTCCATTTTGACATTAAAGTTACTTATTGAAATCCAGTTTCTAAGATCACTGACAAACTTTACTTCATGCTTACATAGCAAGATCTCTTAAAAAATGTATTCATGCATTGGATGTGTACAGCCCCTCATTTTCACTGGAGATAACTGCATAGTTTTAATAACGCTTCAGTCTGCATTGTTACTGTTTCTGCAAAGGTAACATTACGTCCACTTTCACAAAAGAAAACTTATGAAGAAAGAAAACTATTTGTATCCCATTTTCCTGAGGAAAAAAGTACTTTTCTAACCTGGTTACATAATTTTCACAGTTCAACTTTTCAAACTACGCAGGAAAATTTTTTCAGACTCATTATCAAGCCAGTACTCAGGCAAGCAGCTCTCTGCTAACAAGCAGCAGCTTCCAGGGCTGCACAGCTAAAGAAATGTAGAGACCTTCTACACAGCAGCTGTCGACACACTTTCCCTGTTAAACAAATCTCTTTAAGCATAACTGAAAAAATATCCTTCTCTCTCACCTAGACACACTATGAAAAGAATTGCTTAATAGATGTCAACTGAAGGGTATAAAAACAAACCTAAAAGATCTACAGCAATAATGATTTTTAAGTTGGTACTGATGATGCAAAAGAAAATCTAGTCACTAAATAAATTCCACTAGGAAAGCTAAGGAAATGTAAAGCAACAGCAACCTCTGTAAAATATGGCTGTGCTACCAAAGCAAACAGTTAAGACAGTCTGAGAGTGTCACAGTAAAAATAAGCAAGATAAAGTTTCTAAAAGAATCAGTTCCCTATCTCTGTTGTTTGCCAACACTAGAAAACAGAAAACATTTTTGTAAGAAAAATTAGCATTTTTGTACGAAAAAAACCTGCAATTGGTTCTGGTTCACTAGAGAATAATAAATAATAATACCCTAGCTGCTACAGACCTACCTGCTACATGGTACTTGTTTTGCGGGCAATACTAAAATCATACCTGGGAAGAGTTAATAACTTTATTTTAAAATAATACTTATACTTTTCTTAGGGTTTCCGCAATAAATGCTTGTAATTACCCAGGGAAAAGAGCCATAATAAGACAATCACTACTGGCAGCTTTCAAACAAGTACCTCACTTAAAGATGGATGCTATTCCGGTCAAACGTTCCAAGCTCAACTAATGTGATACCATTTCACCTCCTTCTTGAAGGGAGACCGTTTTGAAGACTGATTCTTCAGTAGTTCATTACAGCACTCCAGTTTTAAAACTGACCTAATGAACAGCCATAGGTGCTATGGACTCTAAACATAAAGAATTGATGTGTTAGCATATTAATGTACTCAGATGTCACATGAATCATTAGAAGACAGTTTACCGAATGACTCAGATATCTGGCAATACACTCGCAAAGCCCCTTTAGCTCTTAAATATAAAGCAACTTCCTTTTGGCAAAGTCCTGATTAGAACAACATTGATTGTGGTTATTTATAGCTCAAATGCTATTGCTGAAAATTTCTCAAAGTTGTAGATACTGTGTTATTAACTATAGTAAAGCTCTAAAAATCAGTCAGCAGAGGCCACTTCAATCTCCGCATGATAATAAAGGATTATTATGTGCAGTAACCTATTTATGAAAAGGAAACAGTGTGCTTCTTTCAGACTCCATCAATTGCTTTAATAAGGAATTGAAAAGCCTGGCCTACTTTATATGCAGATCACCATCCCAGTTGCATAAGGATTTACAATAGACAAAACAAAACTGTTTTTGTTGTAAATAAGGGCTGTTTGTTTAAATCACACAATAATGTTTGCATCTAAAAATTATTTAGAAGCTAATAAGGCTTAATAAAGTTTGACTGTGTACTTGTTAATAAAAATGGTTTCAATATTCTCCAGGAAGGAAATGTAAATTGAAGGTGATAACGTAAAGCTTGAAGTAAAACAGGCCTGAGTTAATGGGAAAGGAGAAGACATGGCGTGTGTTCACTGACGAGCTTAAGAAAACCAATGTTGAGAATGGAATTCAGTTAACTTAAAACATTTTATAAAATTTAAGGTAATGAACTTAATCTTTTTTCTAGTAGATTAGAATTATTGCAATATTACTCTTGCTTTAGAGACTGAAAACTTGACATATTTCAGACTACTGACAGTTAGTGTGATGCACACACTGATCTCTGCTACCTTGATTTGGAGGACTCCAGAGACCCAGGTTCAAATTTTACCTTTGGCATTGGTTCATTTGCCTGTATGTTAATAAATTTAATGAGGTGTGGGATGACCCCTGCTGGTGTCCCTGCTTATAAAAAAAAAAAAAAAAAAGCATCTGGCAGGAAAAGGACATGTTAATTTCAGTCCAAAAAAGTTACAAATATAAACTCTCCCATAAAATGTATAAAAATACCTAATTTAATGCATAAAATATGAGTAATGTTCTCTTAAGTATGAAACTAATCTTAAACCACTGAACATTACTGTGTTAGAGCTGCAATGCAATGTATTAAGAAGGACATTAATTGTTCGGTTCACTATGATACTGTGTTAAACGTCTTTTATTAATGAGCTGTTACTCCCAGCTGAGGCATTTGATAACCTCTAGTCCATTACTAAACCCTCTCAGTTGATTTCAGTGAATCATTCTAAACAAACCCAGAGGGAAAAATAGCCCAATAATTTACATTTGAGTCTGTAAAGTCCTAGAACTAGATTCATTTAAAGAAGGGCAGCTTTCCTATAAATCAAACCTTCTGATTTAATGCAGCTGACATGTAGATCTATTTTACATTTTTTTTTAATTTCAAAAATACAACACATTAAAATAGGTTCAATTTATCAAAGCTAAGAGCAACAATTAAGTAATAATGTACTTAAAGTGCAAAGGCACTTTAACACAAAAAAGTGACGCCCAGTGGCTATACTTGGTAATTGAAACAGCAGTACTGTATATTATTATTTACAAAAGAAAGTCATAGTCCAGGAAAAAAAGATCTTTGGAGATCTTCTACAGAATACATTTAAGTTTCCACTTTGAAATGAAAAGAAAAAAAATCAAGAGAAAACCCAAAGACCACCTTCCTAATTTCCTTCCAAATCAAAAAGAATGATGCAAGATCTACTACAGAAACATACATTTGCAGTGACAGTTCCTATAGAAGGGTCAAAAGGAGAGAGACAGAGAAATAACTTAAAGGGAACGTTGCAAAAGCAACACCATATCCCTGCTATGCTGCAAGGGTTCCATTTCTCTCTCACTCCCTCTCTAATTTAAAAAGTGGAGATGCTGGGAATGCGACAGATGACATGAGCACTGAGTTCAGACTCAATCAAATATGATGCTGAGCTCATTTAAAAATTTTCCTGTCTCCCACCTCCCCCCTCACAGCTGACTGATTGCAGTTTGTTTTTCCAGAACTTCGAGGTAGTCTGGTTCTGTTTGTAGCTTTCCTTGGAGTAAAGGATGCTCAGGTTTAGAGTGTTCTGCAAAATATTTCCTGGGAGTTCCATATAAAACAGTTTTATTTATCCTGTCCTGGTTTTGGCGTCTTGATTCATATGAAGGGGCAAACTGCCTTTTGGGTAAGGTGCAAAAGTTATAATGAACTAATCCTCCGGTGGGCAGTTCCTTGACCCTTTCTGCAATATTTTGATAAAGAAGCTCTGGTTCCCTTGGCGAGGATTGCTTTTCCAGTAATTCAGCTGCACTGATTGTAAATGCAAGACTGGTGGGGTCTTCCTTTTTGTGGTCAAGATTGCTATAGCTAAACTCATGGAGATTCCTGTAATAGGCAACTGGATCCCCTTCCTTCTGCATGTAGATCGGGTTTTGGCACATCTGTCCAACAGGAGGGGGAATGTAGTTATAAACATGTCCTTCAGTTTTATCGTGGGTCTCAGTGTTGTAAGACCCATACTGGAGCTGAAACGAACTTATGTCTAAGTTGTTTGTGCTGCTGGGCATGCTTTGCACCCCCTTCCGGCGCTTCAGGACAAAGACAAACAGGCCTGCCCCAAAACAGACCGACAAAATAAACACAACCAGTAAGCCTAATATTAAGACAGACAGCGGAACTTCAGTGTGTATTTCTGGGTAGGAGCTGGGTGAGACACCAAGGAGATGGGGTGTATCTGTGTTCTGATTCATGGAGAGGAGAGAAGAATCTGACAAGTTGGGGTTCTCTGGGCAGATGGCTTCTTTGCTCAGGAATTTCAGATGCTCTCCAGAGTGCTTGGTGGGAGACTCGCATATGACTTCGTTGATAACTACGGGGGGATTTGGCTGCTGGTTGTTCTGGTCTGTGACTTGCTCTATCCAGTTCCTCAGCCCCAGGATGTCACATGTGCAGTCCCAAGGGTTCTCCTGGAGGTCTATCTGAATTAGAGCCGACAGCTGGTCCAAGACTCCTCTCACAGGCAGGTGTGAGAAATGGTTGTTTCTAAGGTTGAGTCTGGTGAGGGAAGTGCCGCCGAAGACGTTGTCAGGCAAAGATCTGAGCAGGTTGTTATTGAGAAATAACAGATGAAGATTACTCAGAGCATCAAAGGTGCGTGGCAGGATCTCCTTAATGACATTGTACTCTAGGTAGAGATATTGCAGGCTGTGCAGCCCATTGAACATGGATGGGTAGAGAATCTCAAGGTAGTTGCCATTAAGATAAAGTCTACGTAAACTTGTGAGGTTTGTAAAGGCACCTTCTTGTATCACTGCAATTCTGTTATTTCCTAGATGTAACAAATCCAGAGAGCTGTACTCTACCAGATCGGTTCTATAAATGACTTGCAAATAGTTACTGGTAAGGTAAAGTTTCTTTGGACTGGTAGGCCTAGGGTGGAGATCGGAGATGTTACTTATCTTTTTCTCTTGGCAGTTCACATTTAAGCCGTTGTCTGAGCTCTGCGACGTACAGATGCAGCCAGCTGGGCAGGTGATGGGCACAGGAGACTTTGTCTGGTAAACCATGATAGGTCCAAATATTTGTCTGTCTTTTGACACAGTGACGCGGGGTGTGGGGCGGTTCCTGGTTTTGGGTGGCCGGCTGGCTTTTGGAGCTCTGGTGGGATTGATGGCAGAGTTGGCTGTGGGCGATAGCCTCGAGATGTGTGGGTCTGAGAGGACAGGGTGTTTTTCTCTCTGGTTTGAATCACTGGAACTTTTCCTAGGGCAGAGATCTTGCCTGGTGAGCTGGGTCACATCTTTCCCATGAAGCCTGAAGGGGGTTTCACAGACTATCTCACCCACGAACACAGTGATGGTGTCTAGCCAGGCCTTGAGCGGCAGCAAGTCACAGGTGCAATTCCAAGGGTTTTCCTCCAGCTGGATTTCCATGATGCCTCCAATGTGCTCCAGCACACCAGCAAAAGGCATCATCTTCAGCCGGTTCCCCCGCAGGTCCAGGTGAGTGAGGAGCACGAAGCGGAAGACATTGCTGGGCAGGGACAGCAGGAGATTGTCGTTGAGAATCAGAACCTTGAGCTTGTTTAGCTTGCTGAAGGCCCCTGCCTCAATGGCACTGATGTAATTGTAATCAGCCTGCAGGTACTCCAGACTCTCCAAGCCCAGGAACGTGTCCTCCTTCAGCACTTCCAGCTTGTTGTTATTCAGGTGCAGCCTCTTGAGGGTGCGGAGGCCACTGAAGGCCCCCGTGCGGATCTCCTGCATGTCGTTGTTGCCCAAGTGGAGGGTCACGGCATTGGAGTAGTTGACAAACTCATTGGGGAACAGGCGGGTCAGCGCGTTCCCATTGAGAAACAGCTGGTAGATCTTGGACGGTGGCGGCAGGAGGAGGCTGACCGTTGTAAATCCTTTGTTTTCACAATTAATGTTCAGCACGTTCTCCTTCTCCTCGCAAGGGCAGCGGCTCTTGCTGCAAATGTCTTTGGCAGGTTTGCGACTCTCTGTCTGCGAGATCCCAGCCACTGTTAACAAACTGAGTAACCAAACACCCTTCAGCATCTTTATGCGCCGTCGATCCCCGCTTCAGTACCTACAGTCAAACCTTTTAAGACAGGTAAAGAGAGAAAGAAGAAATCCCCAGTGAAAACGGCCAGGAGCAGAGGCTGCAAGGGGAGGGCAAAGGAGGGTGCCAGGTTGGGGCGGGGGAGCGGGGCGGCGAGGCGGCGACTTGCAAAACTCCTCGGAAATCCCCCCCTCCTCCCCCCCTCCTTTTCCTCTCGGAAAGCGCCCGCGGAGCTGCTGCGGGGGAAGCCCCGTCGGGGAGCCCTCCGACCACCGGGCTCCCCAGCGCTGCCCGCCGCCCGGCCCCGCCGCCCGCCGCGGCAGCCGCCTCCCCCCCGCCTCCGCCTCGGCGGCCGCCGGCAGAGCGGCCCCGTCGGCCCGGGGCAGCCCCCGCTCCCGGCTGCCCGGCGCCCCCTCAGCGACGGCATTTAGAACTGGGGGGGGGGGGGGGGGGCACACGGGACATCGCAAACCCCCCCAGCCCCGCTCCCGGCAGCAGGGCGCCTCCGGACCGCGCTCCCCGCGCCTCCCGCCGCGCTCCTCGGCTCGTTACCTGCTCTCGGGGCGCCCGAGGGGGCCGCAGGGGCCGCCGCCGAGCGCCGCCGCCGCCGCGCCCCGGGAGCCAAGCGCCCGGCGGCGAGAGGCATCGCCCGCCTCACGCCTCAGGAGGAGCCCGGCGAGGCGCCGCCGTCCCGTCCCGTCCCGTCCCGGCCGCGGCTCGGCGGGAAGTTGGGCCGGGCGGGGGACGAGGAGCGGCGGCGGCGCCGCTGCGGGAGCGCGGGCGGCTCTGCGCGGGGCGCGGCGCGGCGCGGGGTTTTTGCCGGCTGCCCCGCGCGGGGCCGCGCTGACGTCACGCCGGGGGCGGTGGGGGGGGGACACACACGTTTCTCCCAGCCCCCCACCCCCCGTCCTCCCCCTCACCCCCCGTTCCCCCCCCCTCCCCGCGTGGCTCTGGCAGCCGGCTCCGCTCCGGCTCGGCTGCGCATCGCGGGAGCGCTGACAGCACCTGCAGCCGCGCCGCGCCCAGGACAGCGCGGGGACTCGCAGCCGGGGAGTGGAATAAGGTAACGAGCGGATTTACCTGGGTCCGGAGGATTTTTGGCCCCGAGTCCCTAAATCCGTGCCCTCAAAACCGAGAGCAAGTCAAGCAGCTTCTTCGGCACAAGCCACCCGGCAAGCGCGCACGCCCCGCACACCCGCACGCGCCACACACACCACACACGCGCGCACACACACACACGCACGCACCGCACGCTCCGCACACGCACACGCACCGCACACGCACAGTCTGGCTCTCGGAGCAGGGGTGCTGCAAAACCCGGATCTGGCATCAGCATGTGTGACCCCCCCCCTCGCCGCAGCGAGTCCCTTCCGCGCGCGCGGAGCGGTGTCGGCGCGTGGGCGCGCCCCGCGCGTGCGGGGAAGTTCAGCACCTTCCGCCCAGC
This sequence comes from Phalacrocorax carbo, assembly GCF_963921805.1. Taxonomy (NCBI): domain Eukaryota; kingdom Metazoa; phylum Chordata; class Aves; order Suliformes; family Phalacrocoracidae; genus Phalacrocorax; species Phalacrocorax carbo. Next base: position 14,195,208 of record NC_087523.1, on the reverse strand, counting down.
GGGGCTGGCGGCGGCGGCGGCGCTGCGCCCGCAGCCCGGCGCGCTGCGGGGAGCTCGCTAGGCGCCGAGCAGCCAAGGCCACATCTAACGTGAGCGTTCACACGGGCTAGACTTGCCCCACCGCCCCATTGCGAGGTTTCGCTGTAGCGTTTTGCTGCCTTTTTTAAAAAGGAGGTGGTGGATGTGGGTTATTGGGACTTCGCTTAAGCACCATGCGCTGGGCGCAGATCTGTTTGATGGGAAAGGACGGCTGCTCTTGATCTCTCTCTGGGAGGTAAAACTTTGGGATCACACTGGGGAAAAAAAAAAAATAGACACTCCACAAGAATTTTTAAAGTGCTAGTACGGCAGGGTGCGTTATTACTCGATTTTTATAGGGAACTATGTGCACTTTACTTAGTGTTTAGAACGTACAGGTTTGCTGCCAAAAGAGTGCTGGGCTTAGCAAAAGCGGTTCTGTCATCTTGTGTTGTTATTTTTTAGCCGTTAAGTATCAGAGCCCACATTTTAGAAGCAGCAGGAATGTGCTGTCTATTCTTATGGGGGCTTGAGGTCTGAAAAGGTAGCATCCTGCAGTAGCCAGCACAGGTGCCTTTGCAGTGCTGCTGGGCAGGAATGGTGCTGGAGTTTACATTTGGGATTGGAGCAGCTGCAACTTCTCTACCTAAAATTTGGAGAAGTGGTGGAAAAAGCAGAAACATCGTGCACTGGAGCATGCTTTTGCTGTGGTACTGCCTAGAGTTCAACAGGACTGGGATTTGGAAATGCACTCAGAGCTGCTCCATTTCTAACTCAGTCTATCCAGCTGAATTCAGGAGCAAAAATTGCTAAGATCAGGAAAGATGTGTGTAGCAAGCTGGCGTTTTACAGCACTAATACACCAGCAGCCAGATTATTTTTCTGCGAGATTTTTTGCTTGTTTCCTGCTTTAAACATTACAATATGGTGTTTGGGGAGCAAAACTGGACTAGTTACAGAACATAGCAAATCTTATTTTCAGATCTTTCTAACACAGTCTATGGGCATGAGCCTAAAAAGAGAAAGTAAAAGTAGTCCCAGGTTGATTTTTCTGTTTTGTTTTTCAGAAGGGAGCATATTCATACCCACACCTGCCCACACTGACACACACATAGAGGCACACACATGTTCCTGTAACCTACCTTCAAGGTGTCTCACCTGAGCAGCCCTGCACAGCGTTGCCAGCACTCACAGGGCTCACTGCAACACGCAGCAGTAGCCGAAGCCAGAAGTAAGTCCAATGAATTTTTCTCTCATCTCACAGCACACATTTTTTTCATGTCCATGAGTTTCACTGACGCACAGCTTTCTGGTGAGCAAGGAATTGCCTTACAGGGCAACATATACTGTCCCACTTGCCTGTGTTTACTAGTACGTAGGAAATGTGTTTGTGGTAACTGCTGATGCTGCCTGGGAAGGGAAAGCGTACGCATGGCATGGCTCAGCAGTAATTACCAGATTCATGTGGGATGGAAGGAACAGCATGTTAGGGGATTGCAACAGTAATAAGACACAGAGATGATACTGATTCTATTACACTGCAAATGCATGCATATAATAACCACTGTTGTAGGAGGAGGAACAAGGATTTAAAAAAATATATAGCTACAGCTTTTTTTTAGGAACAAAGTCATGATTTCTCAGCATGCCCAAATTGTTTTATAATCCCTTCAGTTGAAAACACAGAGTACAAAAGGACAGCTTTTTTTCCGCACCTCTTTTACTGCTTTTTATTTTGCGTGTCAAATGCAGGGGTATTTTCAGGCTGAGAAAATCTGGGAGCCTCCGGGAACGGAAGGCCAGGAGGCAGGTTGATACAGCAGCCTGTGAGGGTTTGGGAAACTCAGTGTTGTGCCTATTTGTAAGCATTGTGAGGTTGTAAGGGTTTATTTTTTAACCCGGTACTTTGCTGCATTCCCTCATCCTCCTTTTTGGAGCAAAGTTATGAAAACTGAGTACAGATTCATAGATTATACGACTTAATGGAACCATTGTGGCTTTTGGATCTTGCATAACCCAGGCCATCAGCTAAATTGGAATTAATTCCTGTTTAAACTAAATCATACTTCCTAGGAAAAAGAAAAAGAAAAATAAAAACCTGAAAAACCAATAACATATTCAGGCATATTTTAGCCTGAACCTATGATGAAGATCTGCACCATGTTTGGTCAGTTGTTCCCGTATCTTTCATCTACCACAGGTAAAAAACTGTGCTTTCTCTACAACTCTGCCTCTTGCTACCATCAGTTTGAAATTTTTATCCTTGTAATATCCTTGTCTGCTGGCTTAAGAGCCCTTAATTATCCCATACCTCTTTCCCACGGGGGCACTCCCAGACTGCTGCAGAGCAAGTATGAACTAAATACTGGCCTGATACAAGCCTTAACCAACTTCAGATATTCTGTGCTGGTTCATACACCAGAGCTCCTGCATGGTCCTAAAGCCACCACTTTATCTACCTGCTGGCAGGAAAAAAAGCCAGGCTACAGCATGAAGCATAAGCACCTAAAATTTGGCACAGATCATTACCCTTCCTGCCTAGTGCACATCATGCTGTTGTCCTTCTGTGAGAGTAAATATCAAGGAGCAGAATAAGTCTAGAAATGTGGAGATCATTTTCTTTCCCCGTATTGTATCTGCAGATGGATGCTGAACACTACTTACGCATCTTTACCTATCGGTTTATCTGCTTCTGTTTCTCTGTATATAAATGAAGAAGGAACAAGCATATCCACCAAGTCTCATGGAATAAAGAAAAGAATGCAGCAAGAAACTAAGCAAAAATCTCTACGAATTGGATGGAGGGCAGGACTTAAGTTTTAACTGGTCATTATAAACTACCAAGGCAGGTGCTGGTGGCGGGTAAGGAGGGATTTATTCACGTAGTATAGATGCCAATATTCATTTTTGTGAACGAAACATGATGACTTATGTGGTGAAACAATGGGAATTTGTAAGTTTAAGTATTTAGGTATGACATGCCTACTCTATGTCAGCTTTTAGGGTTCTGAGATAATCATCATTACTATTCAACAAGTACCCTATATTCTCGCTTTCCAAAGGGATATTTCTCTGTATGCCTGTGTGTGTCTATGTGTGCCTATTTGTAGCTGGAGACTTTCTCCCTCTGTGAGTTTGCACATTTTTGGAATATTTCCTGTACTGTAAGTGGGATATTTTTGCGCCTTGCTTAAGAGTAATTATTAAGGAAATAAACAGTTTCCAGATTTAGCAGTGAGCAGTATGCAAAATAATTGTTACTTGTAATCCAGGATTTTATCTCGTCCAGCAGCACTGGAAAGTATGCTGTAGAGGAGGAAAGAGGAGGCTCTGGCTTCCGCTTGCTTTGTTTGGGCAAGGAATGGGCAAGGGATGAGTGAAGGAGGGTGAGCATGAAAGACAGGGAGGAAGGAGCTGGCAGGCTCTGCCCTCCATGACCCTGGCGTCCATCCCCACTCACCCGCGCTGCCCAGCAACAGCAAACTGGTGCGATGCATGCCCAGAAGAGGCAGAGGAGAGAGATGTTTGTGACAAAGTCTCCATGGAAGGCGAGTCGGTGGATGCGCCACTCTGCGGGCAGAGGGGCACTCCTGAGCAACAGTGGCTTCTAAATGTGTGGTGTCTGCTGAGTTGCTGTTTGCTGGCAGTCAGTAATGGCCTTTGCTATTACCTGTAATGAATTTCCTTGGTTTCCAGACGCATTTTTTAGCTCCATTTCCCCCAACCATTCAAGCATCTGGAGAGCCATAGGCTATTGCAGAATATTGTTTACTGACACTTCATGATTACCTACTCTGTAAATAAAATAATTTAATGAACCATGACTTTAAATCAACATGCTTTGTAATTCTTCCCTCAGTTGCTGATTCCTGCAAGGACTCAGATGCTGGCCAAGGATATGCATTGTTGAGATCCGTTATCTAATTTCAAGAGAATTTTTTTGCAAATAGACATCGCCATCATTTGTTTCCGTATATCTGGGCTAATCTGCTTTGTAACAGACAGCATGATTTTACACTGGTGGTGCAAAATGCAGCATTAAAACTAGCAATTTCTGAATTTTTTGTATCATTAATGTGGAACCCTAACTTTCTTAAAAATAGGAAGCAAATTTTGTGAGTTAAAGGACCGTTAATATTGGTTTCAGCAGGAAATGTGATATAGAAGCTGTCCGTCAGAAAGCATCCCAGCTAGCAAGTGGGGATACTGACAGACTCACCACTATGTAATTAAGACCGCGCTTTATTTTAGCTTTAGCCCAATTTTTTTCTTTCTTGCATAGGAAAACAAATCTCCCCTCCCCTTGTACACACACACCTCAGACGCGGCGAAGTACTGTAAGACAGTTGATGTTTATGGATGTGTTCAACCTATTCAGCAAAGTAGTATGTCTGATCCAACGCCCTTTGGTGTCAGTGGAAGGACTCCTACTTCTACTCCACTTCACTGGGATTTGGATCGGATCTTTGAACAAATGTTAAAAGCAATCACTTAGGTCTTACAGAGTGGGTTAAATATTTTTAGAAGTGCTTTGTTTCATCGTCAGTGGGTTCATTTTCTCTGATACGAACAGCGAGATGAATCTTCCTGATGATGGATATTCTGTGATGACATTGCTGAGCATCAAGAACATAAAAAATGGGTTTTTTCCATCCTTAAAACAACAATGGATTTCTTGGTCCTTTCATTTTGAATGGGTGAATATCTACGGTAAGATTTACCACTACATTTGTAAGTGCAATTTTTCAGATTTCCTCGGCGTCATCATCTACATGTTACATACTGTGAATGTTTTTAACTGGAGATGCCCATCATGCAAGCACAAGTGCACACAAGTGCTTTTAGTCATTCAGAGAGTCTTGCTGAAATTACCAAGTCGTCTTGCTTTACTGAATGGACGTGCCTCGGTAATGGGGCTCATATTTGCATAATGCAGTTGATGTATGGGTATGATGAATGTTGAAAGTTTGGTGGGTTGATGTGAGAGGTTTCTTCCCTTTATTTATTAGTAGTGAAAGAAACATCATGAAATCTGCCCCTCATTATTTTTATGGCAGTGAAGTTGAAAGAATCCAAATCCCACTGTGCTAATGACGTACCTAGCAATATGTGAGGAGAGGGAGCAATGGGTGAAATTCAGTCCTGGGCAGAGGGCCAGCTCAGAGTGATTCATCATGAAAGCCCCGAATTAAGACCTCAAAACATGGCCTAAGTGGGACTCCAGTGCCCTGTGCCTTGAGCTGGCTTTCTGCAACAGTGTGTGGGGGAAAAGTTCCTCCAAATGAATTATTCATCATAAATAATGCATTCTATTAGTTTAGCCTCTTTTTATTGATTCCTTGAATTTATTTAATTGAAATTACTCACCAAATAATTTCTATGAATAATCATGGCCTGAGGATTATTTTTGAGCAGTTCACGGTGAGCATTTCATACTCCACATTCAGAATGAGAGCCATGTCATCGAGTTGTCATTATGCACAGAGGTCACATATTTCTGGTTTTGCTCCATGATGGGTAGAACAAAACCCAATATTTTTTCAACTTTATGTGTTCCCAAAAATTCCTTCCATTAAGCTGACTGAAGAAAAATTTGGGCAATCATTGGCTTTTGTGCTTTTCACCTCGTTTCTAACAGAAATGTAATTGTGCTTTATGTGCGTGCATGGTATGCATGTATGTCTGGCTGTCACAAATATTTTGAACCAGATTTGATGAAAGGCAGTAGCCATTAGAGATTTTAGTTTCCCACTTCTTCAGCAGAAATAAGTGACTGAGAATTGGCCCAGCCAGAAGAAAGGTTGCAGCCTGGCCTCATCCACTGTTATCTATCAGAAAAATCCACAACAGAGTTTGTATTTTGGCTGCTCACCCAACCACATGTCAGGGGCAGGGAGGGGGACGTATGCTTAAGCATTTGCCCTGTTTGCAGGCTCCTGCAAGATCAGGTAACAGTGGTTTGGAATAGCCCTATGGTTTGAAAATGTTTTCATTTTAGGTCAGATGCTCCCCGTTATTTGCGGGGCTGTTTCAAGGTCTTGTTTCTGCATAGGCTCGATGTGAGTATTTCACTGTGTAAAGTTACCTAAGTGCAGAAGAGGTTGCGGGGCTGAGATGTGGTTTCTGGTGTCAGAGGTGAAGTTAGTTTATGGATAGTCACTGAACAGAGTGCAGGCCAAGAAGCCACCTTGAGTCAATAGGAACAAAGAAATTACACTGAAAAGGCAAGCAGTTTATCCCTGAAAAGAGGGTATAATAAGTCAGAACAACAACAAAAAAAAAACCACAAAAAAACCCCAGTGATGTAGCTTTTGGGAAGAAATAGTTTCTGTTCTGGTTTTCCAAGGACAGAAATGTCTCAGAGAAATAAGGACTTCTTTTTTCGACTAAAGAAAAATATTCCCTGCTTTTCTGCAGTCTTTCCCACATCACTTTAGCCAGAAGCTTTGCTGTCTCTGAGCAGTAATCATTTATCTGAAAAATACCCTATAATATTTCTCTTTGTGGAGGCCAGTTGGTTACAACTAATGACTTTGAAGCGTGACTCAAAGTGGCATGAAACTCAAAGTGGCATGAAAAGAAATTGATGAGACAATTAGGACTTATAAGAATGGCGGTTGCATTAATATGTTGGGGAGAATCACTTAGAATAAAGAATTCCAAACTCCAGGGAAACCTTAAAGTTTATTTGGCATCTGAAGTAGCTCCCTGAGTTGTTATTGCACAAAGCACAATACAAACATACATAAAATCATGACCTAGACTTCACCTGCTGACAAATCTCCCTTTGACTTCAAGGGGACGGGACTTCAGCTGACTTCTACTCTGGGGACTTTACGCACAAGCACAAAGAAATCTCGAGTAATATAACATTTTATGGAGAAATTTAGGTGCTCAAGTAGAAGATAGGCATACTCAGAATCCCCTTCCCTATTGACAGTGACCAAATTCTGATGGTGCTTAAAATCACTTGACATCTCAATGTTTAACATTACAGTTTGCTTGGGCTTGAAGTCATTTTCCTGGGCATCCTCAGAGCCATCTGTGTCTTGATAGACACATTTCAAAGCATAGCAGGTATGCACCGAATGTGGTGCATTAACTGGAGGGACAACAGGAAGGGAAGAAGTTACGATAATACTTCTGCTTCATATTGTAGTCATTGTGGTCCAGGATGCTGAAAATATTTAGCCATCTCCCTTCCAGCCTGAATGCCAGGGGATGCCAGGGGACACCAGAATCTGTTGAATCGGTGGATAAGTATGGATAAGTGGATAAGTATGGATAATGGTGGATAAGTATGTATCCTAACTGCCACACACGGGGGATCTTGTTCCTTGTGTGGTGTCTCTAGTCCATTAGGTTCCATGTAGAGTGGAACAGCTTTGGCAAGAGGGAGTGAGCATTTGTCTTCAGTCTGAAGTGTGTGTATGTATTCCATAACACTTGTAGCATTTCTTTCCATTACAAAGCATAAAATTTATGAATAACTGCCTGTTCTTTATATGGCATCTTTTTTTACCATCTATCAGTCTTTTTCCTGTAAAACAATAAAATCCTTTGAAGAGCAGGAGATTTTAATGTCCACTTCATGACTAAGCAGCAAGTGAAGCTGGTAAAAGAAGAGGACAGCTCAGTCAACTTTGGTAGTCAACTCTGCCTTGGAATCTTGAAAACTGTGGGCAAAACCAGTTATTTGTGCACTCATTTGCTCCAGAGTATTTTTGCTTTGCAACCACTACACTGGTTAGCCTTTGAGCTTTCTGACCAGAAATATTCTGTTTGCTTTTGCAGGTACAAGTGTTTGGCTTTATTATTTCTATCTGGTGATACTGATGCACTTGGAATGATACAGAGATGAGATCATTCCTTTACAGCTATTTGGTTATAGCTATTGGAACTGGTTGGTGGTCCTGATCATCTCAAGTATAAGCATTGCAATAATTTCTTTTTAGGGTTGTTGCGGCTTTCTGAAGCCTCTCTTTCCTTATGACAACTGCTTGTTTGCTTTTGATAATATTATTTTTTACTAATACAAATATAATTTCTTTTGACAGAATAACATCAACAGCTAAAGGGTCTCATCTTGCAAATCACAACTAAGCTGTATCTGTAGTGGAATTGGGCTCAAAGGCATATGCATTGTACCTACCAATTTTTCCCCCAAAAAAACATTTTTAGTTGTTATTTTTTACCCTTTTTGTCATTGTGTTTTGTACTTAGTATTATTAGTATTTTGATACCACAGGAACATCTGATAACATGAGTCATGGACCAAGCCCTCATTTTTCTATTGTTAGCTATTGTTTTGCTTATCTCTTTCTTCTGTAGAGTGCAAGAATACCTGTGAGAAAGTGGTCATATCATTTTTTCTGTACCTTAAAAGCTTTTGTAATATGAAGGTTAGATCTAGAATTATAATTGTGCAGGATGCTGCGTGCACAAGCAGAATGATAGCACTTGCAAGGTAGTTTATAATGACGTACTGAGAATTCAGTGGTTTTTTAAACTGAATGTGGAGGTGAAAGATGCACCTGTCTCTGAAAGATAGGTACAATTAGATTGACAACTTGTATGTCAAGCTTCTGGCTGGTGTCATTTAAAGTAGCTGAAATACAGTGTTACCACTCCCTCCCTCCATCCCCTAAAATGAGGCTTATACTGGAAGTGCTGACAAGACCCTTATCTTTTGAGATGGCACCATGCATAGCTTTAAATACTGGTTTTGAATGTTAATGTGTTATCTGTAAGATATTTTTTCCACATGTAGGCAGCTCAGGATAGAGTCTCAGTAATAAATTTAACGAGTTCAGGGGGAAGACACATTATGCTTATGTATTATAATGATTGGCATTTTTGCAAACAGCATATGATAAGTGGTGCAATTTTATTTTCAAAGTTTAATCAATAGAGAGCTCTTTGATATTGCCACGTACTTTGCAAATAGATGCTTCCTTGGGATGACAGAAAAACAACTTCTCTATCGTGGGGTGTTTATGCTTAGCGTTTAATCAATCTGCTTTAGTGATTGTCATAGTTTCTGATATTCCAAAAAACAAATAGAAGCTATAAAATAATTACACTTCAGGGTGGCGTCCTGCTGCCACCATCCTACTGTCATCCAGCTTTGCAAAGGGTTGAAAGGGTGGAAAGTCCATCACTGTGCGGAGTACAAGAGCAAGGCTCTACCAGTTTATTTCTATGTATTGTAAACCCATGCCAGCTGTTGCATAGGAGGTTGAGGTGGGTCTTCAAGGGCTTAAAAAGGACTTTATCAATGTCTTGTGTTAGCTTTTGGGAGTGAGTTTCCTCTCAGAGGAGTCAGAAATGACCTTCACCCCCACTACTGGGAAGCCACCGCATTACAGTGCAGCCCCACCCCCACCCCCCTGGTAATATTGATCCACATGGGTAGGCAGAAGTGCTTGAAGCTCCTTCTGTGTGAGCATGAACATCCACCTCGTCCAAAACCCCCAGGATAGTTCCTTCAGTGGGCCCCAGCACCAGTAGTGGTGCTCTTCAGAGAGGCTGAGAGGAGCAGAGCATCCCTCACCCTTCTCTGGGGCATTTCAGGCCAGCACAGAGGACTTTGGGGAGGTCCCCACTGCTCTGGGTGAGCTTTGTTCTTGCTGGGCAGACTTCAATTGCCTGGATCTCTTTTGTTCTTGAAAACTGCAGTAGCAGTTGAAAGCTGAAGTTCGAAAGATCATTTCACAATCATTTGAAGGCTGACCATGTCCACACAGAGCTGAGGTGCCAGCCCAGCTTGTCTTCCATATTGCAGCAGCCTGCACAAATTTGTGCTGGCCCCACAAAACTGGTCCCAGGGAAGCCTGCTTGGGACAGACGGTGTTAACGATTTATTGAATATGGCAGCGTAAGGACACACAGTATGAACTTGGAGATAACCTTTGGCAGGGAACTCTGTCTCTCTCATTCTTTCTGATAAAAATATAGTAACTGGTAGGCATTTGGGAAACAAGGAAGCTGGAGCATTTCAGGTGACTTGACCTGAATTTAACGGACTGCCACTAGCACTGATGCAAAACCTCCAGAGATGTCAGAAGGAGATCTGTGCCTGGCACTACTGCAGGGTATGACCTGGTCGGCATTGGGCTGGATCCTGGTCTCAGCTCAGAAATTCCTCTAGAGGCACGAGGGGTTACGGCAGGCTGACACCAGTGTAAGATCAGGGTTTCAGTGTGCTGTGCATACTAGATGAGTTGTTATAGACACCCGTGAATAAAAAAGGTCTTCGAAAATGTATTTATTTTTAACACTTTTTACTTGCAGCAAGAAGATACTGTTTCAACAGCCAGATACTGTAGCTTCAGCTGTAGTTCCACTTATTTTCATACAAATGAAACAGTCAAGAGCATAACCTAAAGAAAGCAAAGGGTTTTTTTCTCCTTTTTAATAATTTTATGATATGGGGGGGGGGGTAGCTCTGTATGTGCAAATGTATACATATATGTATGCACATCTGTTAGTTTAAATAACGTGTTTTCCTTTGCCGTCCCTAGCCAACGTTGGTTTCTGTGTTGCCTTTTACATATGCCGTAAGGGCTGATTCTTTTGCACTCTTTGTGCTATCTCTGCTTGTGCTGAATAGCAGCCGACACTTTAATTGGGATGACTGAGCTGAGTGCATTTGCCTTTGGAATTGGACCCTTTTCAGCATGAAGAGAGGGTACCACAGACTGACTCTTCTGTCTTTATCTTCAATCAAAACTCCATTAAATCAGACCTGTAGTTTTTAGCAAGGGACATTCTCCATTGCATTGAAATGCATGGGAAAGGCTTGAGACTCAGAGTTTTAAGGTTAATTAGATCCTGAAAAGGAGAATTAACTGAAGTTGTTTTCCCTATCTTTCTTCCTATTTTTAAGGGCCTTTTTAATTACTTTCATCTCTGTTGGTATATTCATATACCAACATTTTGATAGACAGATTCTACTAATTCTTATTTTAAACAAAAGTGAACACAGTACTGGTACATTGTGTTTAAATTTATGCATCAGATCTTCCTATATATTATTATGAGCCATGCAGCTAATCTTTATTGATGTTTAACTGAGCACTAATTTTATCCTCTGCTTAGGCACTAAATCAGAATTTGGTGTTCAGTTGGCCATACTGTGTTTGGAAAATAAAGGAAGGAATAGTTCAGGGCACGACCATTCAAAAATTCTTTGGTGGGGATGGTGGTTTCAGCAACCAAGATTTTTTTCAGGCTCCCATTACGTACCTGCTGTGAACCCTACTGTTGATTCAGAAAGGTAAATAATCTTCTTTTCAACTCTGGAAGGATGCCTTTGGCTGCATGAAAACATGCTTCTTGTATCAATATAGGAACAATAGTTAAGCAACCTGCCCATGTGCCAGTAGAAAAAAATACTTCTGTGCCCCCAAAGAGAGCTCTCAAAGCCTTCTCATTGCCAGCACCGCCATTCCCCTTGCAGGAGACCTTGCAAGGTTTGAGGCAGTAGAAAACTGTTGGCTGGAGTCAGTCTTATAACTTCATTTGCATATATCCCCAAACTTCTTTCATCTTTGTGTGGCTGAAAATAGAGCTATTTTTCATGCTTACCCTTCTTATGTCAGTATACATGAAGAATGGAATGCAATGTAGGAGGGAGATATCATTTTGTTCTTTTACTCAATTTTAGTTGAATTGATCTTGCAAACGAGGAAAGTTGCATTTGTAGTCCTCCTCCCGATTCCAGGTTTCCTTGTGTTACATTCACTTCCAGCCCTTTCCCCCACATCCCTTTAAAGACTACTGTCTATTCAGTTCTCTAAACCCTTAGCAGTAATCCAAGCATGAGGTGACTTGAGTAAGTTCAAGAAAGGCACTGTAATTTCAGCAGTCCTATGGCTCTTCTCATTCTAATGAAGTTCCTTGCTCCACGTTAGATTAGAGTTTTCTGTGGCTTCTCTACTGTTGCTATACAACACACTTCAGTTATGAAAGAGCAAAGTTCTTGATGGATTGCAGGATTTTCTTCCTGATTTTTTTTTTCTGTTCCTATGATCTCTTTCTTCACATCTCAGGTCTAGGTTTTAGATCTGCTGTACTGAATGTAAAATGCCTGGCAAGAGCAGGACTGAACAGAGACTGACAAGATAGACTTCCAGTCAAACATGTTACAAAAAAAAAGTAGTCAAACTGGGAGAGGCATAGAGGAGAGACTGCTGTGGGAATGCAAAAGAAAAAATGGGGTGGAGTCCATTTTAAAAGCCCAGTTTGGAGATCCTGGGATTATCAAAAATAATCAAACACTGGAACTGGAAGTCATTTCAGTCTAAAACTGCCAAAAATAATTGTCCTGGTGTGATGCTGAGGTGAGCTGATATCTTTATCATGTAAATGATAAAGATAATAAATAAAAACTGCATGCTGCAGTTTGCTTTGTTTCTTGGAATAGGTGGAGAATGTCTGCAAGCATATGGCAGAAGGGCAGTCATAGGATTGTTCACTCTTTTGTATATATTGGGCTGTTGCAAACCAGGAGATAACAATGCCTCTTTTGTCTACTCCTCTGGCCCTAGTGGCAGGGTGACCCAGAATGCCAAGACTAAGCCCCATGTACTCTCTTATTAAGGACCCTCAAAGGGTCCTTAATCACAATGTGGTGATTCCCAACTGGGGAAAGGCAAGGCAGCAGCAGCTAATGTAAGAACACAGGTCTCTGCATTTTTCTTGATGTTCTAGTGCTCTATTTACATGATCACCCATAGGTTTCAGAGCTAATGACCTACTTTAGATGCTGAATGAATATAGTCACACAGTCAATCAGGCTTAGGTAGAGCTGGGAATTTCACTTCTCCATTCTAGCCTATGTTTTGCAAGCACAAATTTGGTGTGCCAAGAGGCGGACTGAAAGGCTCTTCTGAGCATGTACGACTTCAGTCCCCTATACTGTGTTGTGATCAGCTTTGCTTTGGATTAAAATGCCAACTAGCTACAAAGAACTTGTAAACAGGGTCAACGTGTGATTCTGCTGCCGTGTTTCCTTCACACTTAGGTATTTCACACCTGATGTCACCTAAGAGTTCTTCAACACAGCCTCATTTGGCACATCCTCAGGCATCCAGGAACATCTGGAAAGTTACTGATTTCAGCCATCTTAAGAGTGGACTTTGAAATCTTGGCATTCTTTCCATAGCTTTAGGGTTCTGCCGTGTCAGAGCAAACAGGCATCAAATGACACAAACAAATTAACTAGAGGTACAAAGCAGTGAGGTAGGGGTGTTCACAATTAACTAGTGGCTTTTATTAGAAACTGAGTCATAGATTGCTCCTCTGTGGCTTTGAAACTGCCAACAAAACAAAGTGCTGGGCTTATTTGACATTTAATGCAGTAGTACAGTTGGTATCAGTGAATGCCCAGGAGCCTTGACTATGGCTCAGATGCCCCTTGCTCTAGACATGGGAAAACACAGAATAAGATGGTCACTGCCTCAAGTGTAACTATTGAGTAAAGCAGAGATTCCTTGATGTCATCAATATCAGAATAGCCTCCAAAGAGCACAACAACAACCTTTTTTGAAATATATACTTGTTTTTGCTGATGTTGGAAAGCAAGTTGTTTGGATTCCATACAAGGGACTGTCTGATAATGAGTCACTTTTATACAGAGAAAGTCAAGATATTTTATGTAATTGCTTACTGTCAGAAGAAAGCTATTTTAACAGAGCTTAGCAAGTTATGGATCTAAACCCATCCTTTTCTGGTATCTCCTGAAAGTAGTATATTACCTTGCTAACAGGCAAAATGCCATCCAAGCAGATGAGCTGAGGTAGGCAGCCAAAATACCATGGCCAGGTTCATCAAGTGTGTTTGTTGAGGTCAAAGCTCCTGGAAGGCAGAGTAACAGAGGTGCTGTGTCCTGAGCTTCTGAGGCGGCCACCTGCTAATTGGATGGACTGTCTGTGCCTCAACGCTGATCAGAGTTAGTGCCTGAGATCAAAAGTTAGCTCAATGAAGATAAATTTGCAGCATGAAAGAATTAATCGTGTAATTAAGTTACTGAAATATGGAATAAGCAAGGCACTGATATTATGTAGGTGTGCATACGAGTGTAGTGAGGAGAGATCCTGAGGCACTCACTGAATCTGAACAGTTTGCCATACAGTTTAAAGAAAATTAAGGGTCCTAATTTTTGTTTGAAGTTATAGGCTATAAAGACCAAAGGAAGGAAAACTGCTGCAGCTAAATTGCATCTTTGGTAGCTATTCCCAATATATTAAAATTCCTCCCTCAAGTTCTCTAGAAATGGTCCTATGTCCCTAGAACATACCACAGGACATTCTGATTGCTGTGTGATCTTTTCAGAGATCCTGAGGGAACTGGCACATTACCATAAGAGCATGTAAAGACTGTTCCTATACTGCGGCAAAACTGGCTCTGCCCACTGTCTTCTGTGGTATAGAGGACTCCGGCTGTAACAAAATCAGAGAAATTCCTGCCACAGAGGTAGGAATGGGGAAGCACAGTGCTGGGATTACTACTCTTCCCCATTAAGATTCAGCCTTGTCTTTTATCACCGGTGAAAATTTATTATCTTACAGCTGAGTACCACTTATCTCTTTCCTGAAGGACTCCTTCACTGAATAAGGGTGAGAACTTATGAATCATATAAGCTGCTGAAACACATATGTTACAGTAATTTTTCCTTTTACAGAAGTCAGCAAAGTTTTTCCAATCTCTTTTCTATTCAGACACTTCGGGACACATGGCAGGTGAAGGCATTTGAAATAGAGTGCGATCTAACCTGGAAACATGGGGGAGCTTTATTTAAAGTAGGTGTATGCACACACCTCCTACAAGTACAACCTCCTTTTTGCCCATATGAAAGAGACACTTTCCCAGAATTTGCAGCCAGTGCATCGTGTTTGCATGTGTTACACATTCAGGGCATCAAACTGTGATCGGCAGGAAAAGGCCGAAGAGGCCAGAAGCTGTTGCTTTGTAAGACAACAAAGAAATCCTCTTCGAGACTGCTGAGGTGGTCTATGCTATACAGGTAGTGCACACCATTCTCTGAAAGGCAGCAGAATGGTTATGCAGAGGATGAGAGTGACCTTTTAAGGTAGATAGGGCTAAGGTAGGATCTCCCAGGAGCATTTCGTGGTGTGTATATGTGTTCTGCTACTTCACTAGTGGTACTCGGTATAGCATCAGTGCTCTGACCCTTGATGGCCTGTTAGCACGAGGCTTCTTCCAGTTTTTTGCCTTATCTACTTCTTCCTTATCAGGTAGCAGACACCCACCACCATGGGCTGTCCTCTAATCCTGACCCGTCAGCTGCCTTGTCACCTGTCCCAAGGCACAGCTTCATGTACCCTAGCTGCTCTTTCACGTCGAGGGCAGCTCTCCCTCCTTGCTGTCCTGGCCTGTCCTCCTGAAGAGCTGGATCCGTCCATGGTACCCCTCCATGGCAGCTGACCATGTACCCCCCTAGGGCTAGTGCACTGCATTGCTGTGATCCCAGTGAGGTCCCAGCCCAGCCCAGAGCCCAGTGCCTCCTGTGTGTCCCCATGCTGTGTGCCGCAGTGTACAGGCACTTACTTGGAGCCGTTATGAACAACTATGAACCAGCAGTAAGGCATGACATCCTGCCCAGAAACCCCTGCCCCAGTGGCAGGGCAGGCGCAACGGAGGCCTACCAGCCCTATAAAGACTTCTTAACTTGCACAGCGCTTTGCAGTCCTAATAAACCCCTTGGCACTGAGGTGCAGATATCACACCGATGGCTCAGAGACACCTGCCCTGGCACCTTGGTTACAATGTGCTGCACTCGGACGGCTATGTGAGCTGAACCGCATTTTGTTGTGTTTCACAGGTGTACCAGGTGTGCAGAATTTAGCAAAACCCTGACCTGAGCCCTCTGCATAGCACTCATTAGCAGCGGGCTCAGCCTTCGGTGCTGTGTGGTGCATACTAATGACTTGTTTTCATCATTACAGGGCATGGGAACTGCCTCCTCGCGCACTGATGTCCTCAGCTCTTCCTCACATGGTGTTCGGAGCCTTCACCGGAGCAGCTTCGCCCGGCATGCTGGCTGCCAGCACTCGGAGCACGGGGCAGCCCTCAAGGGTCCTGCAGAGGTTTTGGTAGGTTATAGGCAACTGCATTTACAAGGGGAAAAAAAGGAAACTATCACTTGTTCAGAAGACTGTGTACAGGATCGGTGATAAGTAAGACTGCATTTATTTTTCTTTTTGTTCAGACACCTTTTTCATAACTTCTTTTTTGCCTTGAGGTGAGACAGGCTGTCCACTATGCTGGCAATATGATGCTATGGAGCTGGCAGCCTTTCTTTTTCACAGCCCCACAATAAATACAGGGCAAACAGGCAGGGAAAAAAAATCTGAAAAGGAAGAAAGATATGCCATTATGTTCTCCCTTCCTCCATTTTCTGCCTGCTCTTTTCCTCAGGTCTTTTGCCCTAGTACAACTGCAGGTAAAACCCTCTGAGTCTCAACTAACAAAATCAAGACAGCCGCAGGCTCAGTCAGTATGTATCGGCTCTAATTTCTCTTTTATCTCTCCTCATAATCCAGACAAGTCTTCCATGTTTTTTGCTCCATTCTTTGGGTCAAGAACACTCTGGTTAATAGCTAATTATTTCATACCCTGAGGAAGTTTTGGGAAAGAAGTTCCTGGGAAGAGTCAACTTGTTTCAGGAAATGAGACTACTATCCAGTAGGTGAGATATTTCCCTTTGGTCTCCTTCTTAATACTGTCCCATCCCAGCAAAAGGCTGAATTTATTGCTATAATAGGTATGGTTCAGATAGAGCATAATAGTTTCCCTGAGTTTTTTTGCTTCATTACAAAAAATGAAGGTTTAGCCAGGCATCATGGCAAAATTCCAGTTTGATAATTAGATTCTGCTTACAGAAAATTCCCCTTTTAAAATCTGTCCCAGAATACAATCTGCTTTTCCTGTGAGCGCTTTAAAAGAACTGATTCATTTTAACTTCACAGCTATCCGAATTACGAAGCCTGCTGAAATTATCCTTGGCTGCCTAAACCAGAATGTGCGGATCTACCTGAGGTATATAAAGCTACATATTTGCATGCTTAATTGTTGTTGTATGAGTACTTGCTTAGATACAATTTACGTAGACTCAGCCTGTTTACCAAATAGGTCAGATTCTGCTGATTAGCAAGAGTAAACAACATTATTTGCATGGGGAAAACAAGCACTATTTAACCTATATTTTTATTAACATGTAGGGTAGACTATGAATAAATTCAATTTGTGCATTGAGGGCCATTTTGCGTGTGCAAAAACACAATCATGAAAAAAACACGCTGAAAGATAATCTGAGGTGCGCAGTCTGGGAAAGCAATCCAGAACAGATGATCCACAGTATAAATTACTGCGATTTATTTTTTTAATTTACTTGTGCTGCTTTAATTTATTATTGTTTATTCATTTGATAGATTGCATTTAATTTCCGTATGAGAGCTTCAGGATGAGTGTTTGATGCTAATGGTTGGAATTTATTCCTGGGCAGAAAGCCAACGTGCCACAGCCATGTTCCACTTATGCCCTCCAAGCTGTATTTAAGTGGCCTTCTGCTGCCCTTGGGGTATGTTTTACACAGGAAGCTTAAAGCCTAATTCAGGCCTGCAGCTCACTTGCTGGAGAGAGGGGAAGATGGCTTTCCCTCTCTCCTGTTCTCTTCAGCAAGAAAATCAAATAATTGGATTACTGGCCCTTCGATTGTGCTCAGCACAAATGGCTCAAAATCCCATTGTATTGGACCTCTGAGATGAAAAGTAAATTGATAAAGAAAACGAGTGTATTGAATTGGTCTAATATGTCAATAGCGTGCTGCTGCCTGATTAAGTGGAATGGCTATGACTGGTCTAAATATATGTAAGACAGTTAAATATATGTAAGACATCTGCTGCTAGACTGGCCACGTAAAAAACAAAACAAAACAAAACAAAACCAAAAAAGCAAAAAGGCCCAGCCCAGGAGTCTGCTGGAGGCATAAATTAATGCATGTTTTCCTTCCTTGCTTATTTTTATTTCTGGAATAGAAAATCAAAGGAAACAGATCAATCCATTGCAGGGTTAAAATTAAAATTGCCCAAGGATCTATGCAGCACATGAAATATTTGGGCTGATGGAGTAGAACCTGGCTGGTTTGTCCTACTTAGACCTTTATATGCATTGACCTGAACTTTGAATTTCCTACTGTCTCATTTTTTGTTACTTGCACATATCTTTTACTTATTTAGGCTTAAATTATATTTGTTACATTGTGTTTTTAATACATAATACCAGTTAAGACTGGGAGAACATCCTAATAGATTTTAGACTACTTTATTATTGCTGTTGTTCTGCATATTCACACATGGATGAGATGATCCAAAACATTTTGGGGCAAACCATTCCATTGTGTAAAATAGATACGTGCATGTGAAACTGTAGCTGAGGTAAATCCCTATAATTTACACAGTGGAAAAAACTTCTTCCACAGCCAAGGATTTGATTCTTACATTTTATGTTAGAATGGTTTCTCTACATGTTTCTTGTTAAAATCATTATATTACTGTCCTTTTGTATTTATGTGTCTACAGAGCAATAAATAGCTATTGAAATGAGGCTGTCATCATGATTGTGTGTGCATTTATTTCACTCCACCATTTTGATGAATACAGTCTGTACAGGGAGCAGGGGGCTGTAACCTTAGATGATGTAAGTTGGTAGCTCTTGTGTTCAAGTGAATTTTTTGCCAAAAAACTGAGTAGAAATCCTAATGACTCGGGTTTAGAATAGAGCCTCCAAAACTGACTAACAAAATACACATTAAACCAGAAGCTGAGATATATTTTTGTAGCTTGTTGAGATTCTAGCACATATTTGTATTAATAAGATAATAAATGCATAATGGATGCTACACCTACCCACCTGAATGTTTTCAAGTTAAAAAAAAAGATTGATAGACAGCGCGTTCCATTAGTTCTGTCTTTTACAACTAATAAACTTCCAGTTCATTAAGTTATTACATGCCATTCCTCATCTTACAAATAGAACCCATAATTCAGTTTTTCCCAGAGCTGCACATTCTTTAAGTCTACGGACTAAATTACCAGAGCACATTTTGTCAATAAAGCTTCTGTTTGGTGGGGGAAGGAGGAGGCAGTTAAGTAAAGTAATACGAAATGCAAGCCATTTTTTGTGTCAGAGGTCATTTATTTGCTTCAATATTGCTTTTATTCTATTTATACATTCGCTAAATGATGATTATTATGGAAAGCCCGTGGTTAATCACTGCATTACGTTTAAAATGTTTTACATTTTGCTGCACTCTTACACTTGTGAATCTTTAGAGTTATCTTGAACAGTAAGCTGTCCTTTTGCAGTGAATCCCTGACAATCTATTAGTTCAGCTGTGCATTTACTGAAAGATAAAGGCTTTCTTCTGTGAGCAGTGGGAAAGCCACAGAGGCAAACAAAAATCACCCATATTCTGCAGTCCTGAACCAAAAGACTTGTCGCTTCCTGAGCCAGAATTGCCCGGCACAGACGCAGCCAGCCAGTGAAACCTTCTGCGTGGGAAGTTATAGGGGACTAATTTGTGTCCTGTACCAAGTTTCCACCACTGCTCTTCACATGCAGTCTTGAAGTGGGATTACTGTGCTTTGTGTTGAGTATAATATATAGTATCTATTTGTAAAAAATACAACCTAGTGATAAAATGCTTGCCTAGGGAATAGGGTAGAGCGGTCCAGGCTCTTCGCAATGATTTAAAACCACTTCTGCTGTCCAGAAAAACAGGCAATCGTGATGGGGAAAAAACTACAGTCTACCCTTTGCTTTCCGAGCCCCAGCATTTATCTGGATGCTCAGATAAAGGTCCCAGGAGGTTGTAAGTAACCTCCCCCATGAGCTAGCACTCTGCGAGGAGGGAGTGAGGGTGAGCGCCGGGAGGGGGAGCAAGGCAAAGGGGCCACGCTGCAGCGTCCTTAGCTCTGTTTTGAGGTTTGATAGCGGGAGGGAGAAGACCCTGGAAAGCCTTGCAGTGCCTTCCTTGTGGAGGAGTTGCTATAACCCTGTGGAGGCTCAGAGCCTGTCTTCTTCCCCCATCACCCCCTCTTCTGATTAAAACCTACCTGCTTTTTAATTTCAGTGGAAATTAGCAGCCGTGAGCAGTCATAATTTTCACCGGAGGGAAAAGAAGCCATTCCTCTCCCTTCCCCCCCAGACTGTCCCAGGGGGGTATATGGTTCAACTTGCTGCAGACTTGCTAGCAATTAGCATCACCTATACAGGGGAACAGGCGCTAAGTCAGTGTTAGTCTGAGAAAGGAAAGGAATAAAAAAGATTAGCACTGAACAGGAATGTTCAAGCCTGGACACTACAGGGAGCGGGGTGGTGAATAAAATTTTAACTGGTCCAGATCTGTCCAAAACACTATCACATTGTATTACAGTACTTTATTATCAGCTAATACTTCTCATTAAGCTTGTAGTTAACAAATACACAGGTAACTGCCATCAACTGAAGAAACAGCGTCATTGGAAAGCATTTTTTAAAATGAAGAGTTGTAAAACGGTACTATGACAACAATATAATGGGGTTTCTGTTCATGACAATTGCAGACTGTGAATTATAAATGGGAGGACAATGGAAAATATGTATTTTAAAAAATGGACAAGTAATAAATGAAAGGGGATCAAAAAGTTTCTAATTGATCCCTTTTTCCAGAGATCACTGAGAGCAGCTGTCATGCAGAACAACCTTCCTTTGATGAAGATGCAGTTACTTTATGTTCAGTCTCTGCAACAGCCCTTCACAGCTACAGCAGAGTACACATCTGTAGATCCATTTTGTTGCTCGCTCTTGGGCTTATCTCCACCCAGACTTGAAACCCCACTTAGAATATGTCCTGACTTCACAGTATGGGAATCATGCTGCCTAGGCTATGTTATTGCCTTAAGCTAACCTCTGAAATGATGGCTCTCTAGACCATCATGGAAGTGAGCTGATAAGGCTTTTGCCTTACCAAAGCATTTATATAACCAGATTTATCTAGATAGTGAAATATTCAGTATCCTAATGGAGTTTCTTAATCTACTGTCACTCTTTACTGTGATTGTAGCCTATGTAATTTGATTAGCCATTTATAACTTTAGTACATAATATATAAAAATTACCAGTGAGCTGAAAACACTGGAAATGTTCACAAGAATCAGAAAAACAGACTGGGAGCTGTGGTCCTTCTGTCCAGAAAAATTAGTAATTGCTGGCAGCTGGAGTCTAGCCTCCAACCTTCTAGCAAAGGATAACTTCATTTACATCAGCTGACACCTCCTGAGAGGCCCTTACACTGAATTTATCCAGTACTTTTGAACTCTTGGTTTATGTTAAAAAACCAGAAGCTATTATCTTCAAGCTTGTCACTTTTTTATCTGGCACTCCTGAACTAGTAGGTAGCATCCATGAATAGTGCTATCCTGTTTAGTCTTTTTTTAAAAAAAGTCTAAGAAGTTATTGACTACTATAGCATTTATATTCTGTGGACACAGTTAAAATAGACACTTAAGAGTTGCATGTTGCTTCTGTAATTTCAAAACTGAAATATGCTCAGCCTTTCTGCTATAACTTACGGTGTTTCAGTAGCAAGACAATGTATTACTCAAAATAATACATTTGACAACGTAAGTGAGTGGTCTAGGTCACATCTATAACTTAAGCATGTATTCTTGCTCATTTTTATAAAAAAACCTAAAGCTAGTTAAGAGATCAGCATTCATTCCTGGCATGCGGGCTATTTTGGCATGCAGGCTGTTTTTATTTTACAGGCCTATCATGAGTTGATAAGGTAGTCACTTTTTTCCTACTGAATGCATAAATTACAAGCCCTGGAGAGTGCTCGGTATGCTGTAATTCTTGTCCATAAGACCTATGAGATATGTTTAAACTGAATGATCCACTACTCAGAGGAGTGATGGCTTCTTTTATAGCCCTCTTGTTCTTGTAGACATTTAACCATTGATATAGACGATGAAGGCAAGGGCATGTTCACCATACTCTGGTCTTTTCCTGAGTCTTGCACGTACTTTGTGCTCTGGGGCTCCTCACCCCTCACACATTCAGGACCAGCTAGGTCCTGTCATTAGTAGTGGTATTTTATCTCCAGTCTATATCTTGAATATTAAAACTCTGATAATTTCTGGTAATGTTTGTGCCTCTCTTTAAAGAAAATATCAATATGTATTTCATACTCAAACCCATTTTTTAAAGATGATGTTGTTCCTCCTAATATTCCTTCCTCAATCTGCCCAGAAAATGTTTTTCTTCTTCCAGTCTCTACTCCTTCTACCACCTATTTACTCAGTCACCTTGTAAATGTAGAGCATTACTGTACAGAGAAAGCACAGCTTTTTCACTGACTCTATGACTTTGACAATTGCACTTATTGTAATTTTTCTTCTCTCCTGTCCATTTTGAAAGATCCAGCAATATTATTCTATCCATTAAGTAACCTTTTTCCTTGACATTCCTTTGTCTTTGCTCTAAAGCCAGGCATGAAGAACTGAACAAGGCTGGGATATATACAAAAGGAGAGGCCAGGATTGTTCCATGTAGGTCACAAAGCAAATGGGTCTGGGAAGTTCTGGTCCATAACGCTGCATTAAAGACAACTGCATTGCGTGTCTGTCTAAGTGCCAAAGAGTAACACACATGCTTATGACTTCTTCATGTACAAAACTATCTTTGATTCATAAATGCAAGGCAACATAAAACATTTTTTCATACTCATGCTGGATAGTATGATTGAAACTCTCCCACCTCCAATACTACCAACCCCCACCCCAGATTTTAACAGGTTTCTGCTAGTGGGTAGTATGGTTTATACTTTTGTGTGACAAACTGTTTTCATGTATTTAAATATAATGTCTATCTACATACTGATTTTATTTCCCTCTTTAATTTATTCTCCAGATTCTCTGGCCTTCAGTCAATGCACTGGCTGATTAAATTATTATCCCAATAATGAGATTTGACACAATCTATGCCAGTTACCTATGTGACCTGCTAAGTAGGTTAATTGGCAACCCTGAATAATTATCAGCCACCTCATTTTTCTGACTGAGACTTTGACAATAAAAGAAATATAAAGATACTGAAAAATACACACAGTTTTTCATTTCAACTTCTGAAATGTTTCAAAGAAACCTTTTAACTAGTAGCTTATTAATAAAATGTAGCAATTAAAAAAATGTTGTGAACATTTTGGTCATATAAAAATATAGATGTTTGCTCTTGTGCATCATCATGGGTTCCTAGGAGAAAAAGAAGTCTGGCATATTAGATAAACAGGTCCCTCTATTCTGCAAATTGCTTGTATAAGTGAATCTTTGCATCCTCAGAAAGCAAGCTCAGAAGCAAGGAAAATTCAAGAAGTCCAAGTGATATTTGTGGTGACATTGCAAGAATCACGTTCTAATGCTTTTCTGTGAAACCTCGAGAACTAGGAATTAACTTTGCTGTTCAATGAAAACTGTAATTCTTCTATTCCTATTTGTCAGGAAACAGAGTTAAGAAAAATAAATATTATGGTACCTGGTGACACTGACATGTATTGGATATCTATCTATCTCTTCTACCTTGTTCATTTCTGAAAAGCCAAAATGATATTTCTTTCTGTCCTAGAAAACAGAAGATTGGAACTTAGAGAGGAAGCAGAATGGACTCCTAGGGATGAGAAGATGGGAAAAATATGTAAGATTTAAACTTGTGGTCTTTTCACAAACAAATCATCCCAAAGTAGTGGTTCAGAACCATGGACTCAGTCAGACTTCTCCCAAAGTCATTCCTCCGCCCTGGCCAGAAATCCCACCCAAACCTGGGGTAGGAAGAACAATCCAAGAACCCATTTCTTGTTATCAGCAGTTAATGACTGCAACATAAACTGTCTTCACCATGACACTTCGGAGAGCCCGGCTTGTGCTGCTGGGGTGAGAGGAGGTGCTGCTCTGCCTCTTCCTTGGGCATGCTTGTGACAGAGCTGTCTGCCCCCGGCCGGTCCTTCTCCACTGTGTCTCTGCGGCCTGCAAGCACAGGCACAGCTAACTGAACCACACAAATAAGTATTAAGTGCTCAGTAACATTGGCCAAGTTAAATCTGATTATCATGTACCACCTCTCACAAAACATTAACAGTTTCCCGGAAATTAAATGCCTGCAGAACCACAATGTCACATCCCCTCTGGCTGCCATTGTCGTTCTGCTTCTGTCAGCCTCTGTGCGTGCAAAAATACCTTTCCATTTCTAAGCACATGCCATACTGGAAACCAGAGCTTTGGTGTGGGGCAATATAATTCAAGAAAGGATCCCAGCTATGATGAAATCGCTTAAACTTGAGCCTGAGCAAGTGAGCAGAGCTCAGATTTTGAGAGAGTGACTCACGTGTTAAAAGCAAACATAAGCTCAAGTGTTCTTCTGGATCATGGCCATATTGAACTTTAATGACCTAAGTGGATTTACTCCCAGAAAAATTTACCTTCCCCTTTCCTCCTGCCCGCACGTACATTTGCACCCCAACCAATCACTTACGTCTCTATTTTCTACATGCTACTTTTATTGAAAACTTTATGGCTTGTTTAATCTCTTTCCAAGCATGGCTTTATTTCCCCTCTTGATTTCCTCTATGATTCATCAACAGGGCTTTTTTACCCCTACCCAAAGGATTTCAATTTCACTGTACAAATTTAATCAAAGCAAAATTGTTAAGGCTTATTAAAGAAGCTGTGCTGTCTCTGTGCTCCTTCATCTTACCCCCCACCCCATGAAAAGATGAAGAAGGTGCTGAAGATGCACATCAGGTGAAACTATTGCCTACACATGGCAAAAATAATATCTTTCAGCACTCTGCCTGAGGATTTTTTTGCTGGTATGTGGTCCTGATATCTAAAATTATAGGCATTTAGATGTCAGGTAGCAGGAGAGAGAAAAAAAATAAAGAAAAGGTATTATAGTAAAATGGCAACGAACTGATGTCTTGGTGATGGTTATAAGGTCTTTTATTCCTTAAAAATAGCAGAGCTTTATAAAGTTTTTATCATACCTGATAGAAAATTAAAGGCTGCTGATATTTTGCAACTCATTTCTCATTGCTTGTTGATTACATAAGTGTTTTTGAATGAAGGAGCACTGTGAGGTCCTGTCAGAAGCTAAGCTGACATGGCTTCTGTCTTTCCTTTCTATTACGATAGTCAATAGCTCAGTTGTAAAGAATATAATTGCTCTTTGTGACTGTATTAGACATTCTTTTGGGAGAGCTAGCTAAAATTTGAGAGCAGAAAAGCATTTCTGGACAAAAAAAACAACCCAGCATGCCAGACAAATCAATAATAAGTGGATGGAGCTGAATCTGAGACTTTTGGGTTGGGTTAGAACCTAAATCAAGACAATATTGACTCTGTAAAGCCTGTATTTTTAGGGGTGGCTATATCAAAATCAATATTACCTTTTTGCTTTATTTGAAATCTTCCATGCGTTTGTGCAAGCAAATCCATTTTACAATTATATTTCTTTTCTTGAGCTAAAGTCTTCTATTTGGTATGTGTGACCTGTGTACTGCGCCTCTATGTAAATTATCAAAAGGTGGATTGTAGGTGGTATCTCTCACCAGTGTTCTCTGCTAATGATATTTACAAAGGAAATGAAATATCTATGCAAATTCTTCATTGCATAAATTATGTACAACTCATATATATATAAAAGTTCTCTACAAGCTGTTCACCATTAGCTCAGAAATAATTCTTTTATTTTCTGGAAAAAGGGCACAAGTGTACACTGAACATCAGAATGTGAAAGATAAACTGTGGGCATTAATGATTGTATTTGTGCAGATTTCCATCCAAGATCTTGTTGTATCCAATATATCCAATATTACATTATTTAAACATACCACACCTTTGTGAAAGGTAAATATTTGTATACCCATTTTGCAGATAAAGCTGCAAGGGCAAGTGCAAACTTTATCTGTCTGTGCTCTGAGTTAGGCATGAATCTTGTGATCCTGCACTTGGCTAGAGCACTTGGGCTGATCCTGACTGTTCAGAGAGCTCAGTGGGGGCTAATAACTTAGGCATAGTTATATGGTTCCTGTTCAGAACCAGTTTGTGTTGGCCATTTCAGAGTGTGCCTAGCAAAAGCTTGTCTCTTTGTGCAACTGCCCGCATAGACTTGCCCTAAATAAATTTGAAAATGAGGATTCTGTATCTTTGAACGTTTAGACTGGAGATGATGCAGTATTAGCTTGCTATAAAGCTGCTCAAAAATATGAACCTGGGCTCAAAGTTAAACCATCAGGTGTACCATCCCCAGGCCCCTGTCTTCTGCGGGTTTTAGAATGAAAAAGCATTGCTAATATTTTGATTAACTGTTTTGTAGAGCAAAACCAGTGCATTCCCGGTATCTCATTATGCTAGGAAAATGCATCTATCACAGGTAGCATTTCCCAACTCCTAATGCTTCTGATTTTTGCCTGTGCTACCAGCCTTCCCTTATCTATCTCATAACTACTCTGTGTGTGGCATTTATGAGGTAATATCCAGGTATGATGTTTAATCACTTAGCAGGAAAGAAATAACACAATGCACTTACTCAGCAATTCCTTCTGAGTCGTGCTTTGATGATCTGATCTTCCATCCCTTGATATAACCAAATTATTACTTCAGCAAAACTGGTAGCCTGCAGTGCCAACACACACAGCTGAAGTGATAATAACAGTTGGTTTTACACGTACAAATGCACATCCTCCAAATTGCATTCCTAAGAAAAAAGGTTAGAAAACCTATCTGATAATATGAATTTGAAGAGGGTTTTGTATAATCAATATACACATACTGGTTGATGCTTGATATTCATTGCATCTACTTCTGCAGGAGATAATGTATATTTAAGTGTATAAAATAAGTATATTAAATATTAGCTCTGTGTTTCCAATAAAACAAAATTTCTGGATTAATAGATGTGTTTTCCATTTTTTTTTTTTTTTAATTTTTTGAGAGTTAGCATCAAAATTCTTCCTAACTTAGAAGAAATAAATTCACCCTTTTGGGTAAAATATTCCCTACAGAACTGGTGAAATTCAAGCTTTAGATCTGTATGCATTGTAAAATAAGGTTCACTGCAGCATGATAAAATGTGTAACAAAAGATAGGTAGAATACATAAATGCTTGAGGGACTGGAGACTACCTCAGTAATGTATGCTTGTAATTACAGTTTAGGTAAGTTGTAATTATGGTTTAGGTAAGTTATAAAGGTAGAAAAAATTAAGTGGTTTATAGGTATATAATAATGAAGTTCAATAATGAACCATTCATTGCAGGTAGACGAGGTCAGAAATGTAACAACCACATCTTTTCTGGATGGATTGCTTTATAAATATTTCTGAGAGTATATCATATCATGGGATGTCTCCACCAAGGTACTCAAAATGCAGAAACTGTCTTCATAAAGAAAAACTGCATGGGCAATCACCCTGGTTTCCCTACAGCTTGCCCTCTAAGACTGAAATTTGCTTAAGGAAAAGTTCAATAAGACGGCAGATTTGGTGTCTGAGTCCCACAGAGCAGGGACTGGGCAGAAAGAGCTCTTCAGCCTCCCACAGCTTCATCTGCCCCACACTGGATACCAGTCATTGCTCCTGTGCCATTTCTGCCTTTTGTGGGGCCACTTTTATGAGGCAGATCAATGGATTGATCCTTGTTGAGAGTAACCGGTCAGACAGATCAATTAACACTCTGAAAGTAAGTAATTTCATAAAATAAAATAAATCAATTTGCACCACCAAATGAACTATTAAAAGCTGATGGGCAATCTCACAGTTTGGGCTTGAAAAAATTGACCTTAAGAGGTCTGAGACTAAATGGCAATGATTTTATTAAATAATAATAAGCAGTTGCTATCTTTTGTTTGCAGTTTAGGAATTCCTTTGGTTCCTGAGAATACAAAACAAGCTTAATAACTAGCCTGGTACCTTTACTATGCTCTACATATACATAAACAATCTGGACTGAATAGGGCACTGTCTAGCTTTATATAACAACCAATAAGAGTAAAAAATAGCTTAATCCTAATGAATAATTTTTGACTACAATAAATTTCTTCTTGTGAAGTTTGCATGACAGATGAAGATCAAATTACTGGTACACATAACAACCTGAGAAGCAAGTAGTCCCATTAAAATATTTTGCCAATGTTCATAAACCAATGCTTCCTAGAACTCCATCCCTGTCAAATAAATAACTTTTTGTTTCCTATTAAATACAGAGAGTACAGGTTACTATGGTGATCGAAAGAACACAGAATAAACTCTGATTCATCGTAATTGCCACATGCTAGAGGAAAAAAATATCCGAACATCATCTTGCAGTTTCAAGCTGGATCTCTGAAAAACATTTTGAGAATATAAAATGATTTGATGAAGTCCAAATAAAACAGGGTGAAGTATCACAAAAAAGAAAATGTTGCAGCAGTGTGCCCCTTCAAATAAAAGTGTTTCAGGTCTGAAACATTTTAAAACTCATAAGCAGAAACCTTAGGTTTTTTGTCCTTTTATTTGAATCAATGAAACATATAGAACAGTGACAACTGCAAAGACCTGTAGAGAAACGCTATGGGCCACGTTGTCATGCACATACATCTTCATCTGGGTCATGGACCTGCCATGTACTTTCAGTGCCCAGTTTTTTTTAATCCCATTTACTCCGTATTTTATATTAAGACAGCTGAAGCATTGATGTCGGGTAGGCACCGAGCAGGGACTGCTTTGATGCTGGAGTTTTGGACAGTTCACTCTTCTGGTAAGAAGGACACCCATGCTTTTACTTGCACTTGTTTGCACCCACTGTTGGCTTTGCATTATGAAGGCTTAAGAAAGTAATGAAGTAACATTTACATCTGCTTTCTCAGTAATCTACGCTTTAATGTATGTAATCAACACACTAGTTTTTCAAATACATACAATGAATTTCACACCATAAAATTAAATGCAATGTTATAGTTATTTCTAGTCATTCCCAGGGTTAGTTTCTAGTAATGAAACACAACTTTGATTAATGTAGAGCTTTATGCAGAACAAGTCAGACCTTCCTGTTGGTGTTCACAGTGCCATTGAAATGGTTTAGGAGCAGGGAAGGCAGCGCTAGAGCTAACATGGCTGGGTGGACCTAGGAAAGAGCCAATTGTTGTTGCATGGCTTTACATTGTATGCCATTTGTTTTAAAATATTTCAGCTTCTTTTAGCCTCAGTACTACATCAGATCTACAAAATATCCACATGAATTAAAACAGAAAGATCACCTAGTAGTTCCTATACTGACCTTCAGAACTCTGCCAAGTCACCAAAATCTCTATTCACATTCATTAAGACCTCAGGAGCAGCTTTGAGATGTGTGTCTGTTTTCCCTACTGTATCCCTTCAGTCTAGTAGGTCATAGTGTCTCTGCCTGCTACCCCTGATAGTTTTTTGAAAGGCATAATAACCCACTGTTTAATTGTAAGGCTATACAGGGGACTTAGTGAAAGTGATTTTAAAAAATTATGGTCCATTGTAAGATACTTCTAACTACTGCCCAATCTGGAGGTTTGGAGGCCCACACAGTTGTTATCTAGCTGGTCCCTTTCTATCAGTTTTACCTCTAGTCTCAAGCATGATCTCCCCACACATTCATGGTAGTGAATTTAAATCACACAAAACTCATGCAGCGTGAAAGTCTTCTACAGTCTTTACAGTTCAAAAGGGCATGCCTGTGGGTTCACAAATATATAAAGTCTTTCCTTCGAAAGGACTAAAAGCAGGAGATTCAAAGGCTAGTAAAACCCTGACCCTGCAGTCACTAGTATACAAATTTGCAGCCGGGGTAGCTCTGCTTCAATAACTGAGAGAGAACTGCAGACTCTCTCTCACATGGTGTCTCTTCCATATATCTAAGGAGGGGGGGAGCAGCCTTTCCTGAATTTCTTAAGGGCTTCAGGACAATGTAAGAATAACGTTGGGATTTCTTTCTCAGAATACATGCTGTAATTCAAACAAAAATCAATTCAGCAAACCACTCTGATTTATGCCTTAGATCAGACTTTATAATCTAGCTGTATAATCTGTGAACCTGGTTATTCAGAAGGTAACAAGTATCCTTGTTATTCTGCACATGTCCATTACAAAGAAGCTCTTATTTCATAGCCTTTAACTAATTGGTGTCACCCTGGTGTCATTCTCTTAACCCATCACTTCTCCCTGCCATGGGTGCCGTTTGTCTTTAAAATGCCATATTAAATATCATCAGCATTTGCAATCTTCTGGACAGAACATTTAAAATCAAAATAGTTGTGGCAAATATATATAGACACTAAAATGGAACTTATTCAATGAAAATCTATATAGATGAACAATTACTGCAGTACCAGCTCTTCTCTAACCCAAATGTCATTCTACATTATGGCCTGGCTGATATGACTGCACTGCAACTGGGCCATAACCTCTAAAAGCACCATTCATTTCAACTGCACCTTTATTAAAAGAAAATCCAATGAATTCCCCAAAACTTAGATGCCCACTAACAGCTTTTAATAAAGGGCTCTGTATTTTTATGTGTATGACTAATATCTTTGTATGACTAATAACTTCTGTGGCAACAGTATAATCATTCCTGCTAACTGTGGTTTTTGAGTTGAACAAACACCTGGATAATGGGGACCTGAAGAACTGCTAGGACTAAATCTCCTCTTGTGGCTCATGAGCATCAGCCTTTTATGGGATGAATATGGCCCAAACTCATGTAGATACAAATGCCTGTGTAATGCTCTGGCTGTGCCTCCCTAAGCTCTATTCTGCTTAAATATTTATGCCTTCCTATTTTTACCTGGCACAATCATGGAAAGCAAATGTAGTAAGAATATGAACATGCTGACAAATAACTCAGTCTTCATCTCAGAAAGCAATCTAGTAATTTTTCCCATGTGACTCCAACATTAATAAAAGTTCAGGCAATCAACTGTCACTTGTACCAAACTGTAGACAGAATATATACTTAAAACCCTGGGTTAAATTTTAAACCCAGATCTTAGTTTTGCTACTAAGTTTTGTCCTCGGTGAATTTGACCAAGAGATTTGTTCTCTCAACTCTGTTGCTCTAAACAAATATGAGATTTCCCAGCTGTACAAGCAGCAGAGACTACGCACATAAATGATGGGAAGGAAATCAGGCACAATGGTATGTCAGATGCAACGGCCATTAACAAAAATCCTGATCAGTTTGACCACACTGTCTTCAGGGACTGCTGTTATTAATTTCTGTTCTGAATTATGTTCTCCAGTATAAATTATAGGGGAAGAAAATCATAAAGAGTACTCATAAAGAACATTTGATGAGGCAAGTTGGTGCCCTAGTAAGAGATTTCAATAGGAGTGATTTCTTACCTCAGATAAGCTTCAAAGCAAGGGCTGTGCACACTCTTCCAGGTGGAGTAACTGACACTTCTGGAAAGAACAAAAATCTACCGGCTGCTGAGACTTGAGCTCAAGGTGGGTTTACTATGAATGGAGATAAAGGTAGACAGACCAAAGTTTTTAAGCAGACCTGCTCAGCCTTTGTAACTTTCCATGTCAAAGCAGGCACCGGCACAAGTCCAGGATGAAAATGTTTTAACAATGACTATCCATGCAGGAACTTCAGCTTCAAAGTCACACTCACACACAGATAACTGTGAGAATAAAACACAGATGCTGCTGCATCAGACCATGGGGTTTAGCTGCTTTACCCAGAATGCTGGCTGTGTTCAGCATCATACTTCCCTCGGGTGAGGATGAGAAGTACCTACCTCTTGCAGCCCTCCAGCTCCACAGACCATCGGGGAGAGCAGAGGGGCCTAAGAGAGTGTTTACTTCTCCTGCCTCACCATCAGCCTTTCGGTCCAGCCTCGTCCCTTTTCCTAGCTTGAAGATCACAGGCTGCAATTCTGTGCATACTACACTGGCTCAGGAAAGCCTGTAGCACCAAGAAAAAAGGAATGGACTTTTGTGTCCCTGGTCATTCAGTGTTGTTTCTTTGATGCACTTGGAATGGTTGTTATTCTGAAAGGCACCTTTGCTATCTGGCTTTGTGCTGGTGGGACTTCAACTGTTTCACTAGTGTCAGTCTGTTGAGGAGACACGTTTTTAATTTGAGTGGTAGGAATGCCATTTTTGTTCTGCCTTGTTTGTAAGGCACTGGAAACTTTTCTCACACATAAATTTTACTCCTTATTTCCAACGTGATCTCTTTCAGTGAGCACTTGGACTTTTGCCTACCTTATGAATCCAAAATCATGCCCCAAGTTATTGTTAAGGCTTAGAATGGTTTGAAGCAGGAGGTGTTGCACCAATCAGCATCGGCAGTATCCTGAATAGCTCAGGTATAACACAACCCTCACCCGCCCCCCACATCCACCCACCCTTACATCTATTTTTTCTTTGATTGTTCTGTACCAAACATGTTCTTTGGTAGCAAAGGAACATTTTTTTCTTTCCTTTCACCATTCCTTAGGTGCTCGAGCCTCTATTCATCAGGAACTCGGTAGATGCTATCAAGCTTCTGCACTGCATATAGATGCATAAGCCAGCAGTTTCCTAGAAACCAGAAGACCTGAAGCATAGATGATTCAAGAATGTTTGCCCTAGTCCACTCTTTTTACCTATTAACACCCACACATGAACATTATAATAAAGCGCCTTTCCTGGCATACCAGGTAGCTGAGATATGGCCACATAGCACACTTGCTACTCTGCAGCCAGTGTCCCAGAGTAAACCCAAAGAGTTCATTTGTCTTTCCCACGTTCCCCACAGTGTGTGTCCCACAGAGCACACCAAAGGGGCATCTTCACGGAGCAGTTGATATACTTTAAGCTTACTCCTTAGCACTGTAGCAGAATGAATGCACTTAGGCAAGGTTTTTTTTGGAGTGTCCTGCAGCCTGATTTTTGTGCCTCGCAAATGCATGGAGTATTTAGCCAAGTAAAGCAGAAAAATGTCTGGTTTGATTTTTTTTCAAAGCAACTCTCCTGACACCAAAACACATGTAGAAAACTGGCTTGAAATACCTAGATGGTTTGAACCTAGCCCTTTCACCCCACTACTAACATTTGAAAAGAACAAAATCAACCTCTTTTCCCTTCTGACACACAAATAACTGTTGTTGTATTTCACTTTGTCATTATCAAGAATGAACGTTAATTCTCTAAAATGTAATTTAAATCCAATTAGAGAGAAATGCTATTAAAAATGCTACTAAAAATGATGCAAGGTCCAATTTTACATTGCCAATTTAAAAATGCTTAAATAAAAAAGAACATGCAAGTGCAAAATATGCAAGCACACCCAAATAAATTACATTTTAACAGTGGAACTAAGAATATTCCTATTTCATTTTTAACTTTAATTCACTAAGGGTGAATTTCACCATGAGTAAAACATTCTGCAATCATGATGTTTTGTATTAAACTCCAGTAAAAACCTTCTTCCTGCTCTGTAGCAACTGATGTTGACGCAGAAGGAGGAAGAAAAGTAACAGTTAGTTTCTGGAGTGATCTCTGTATATGGAGAGCTGCATTTAATTAATTGGAAGCTCATTTATTACTGAGATCCTATAACACTTCAGATAGGATTATAGGGAACATACCAATAAACACTCTATTGTGCCTGAAGCAGGAAATAATTAGCTATCGGTTTGCTTCAGTTTTGACCAAAATAAAGAAAAGCAGTCCTTGTAGAAGCAGAATCTGAATTTCTACTTCAAAACACCATTATATGCTTCATAAAAACTGAAAAAAAAGAGAAGTGGGTGGGCTCAGAACTAGAGAACTCCTTAAACTGTGCATGAACAGACTTTTGTTGTTGATTCATTGCAACTTCTTAACCAGATGATCTGAACAGGGTGTCTGCAGCTCAGCTGTGTATGATTGCAAGGTGCTAACAGGTCCTGAAGAGGTGGACCTCTTTGGTGGAGCCCCTGAGGGCAGGGAAGCAGCCATCTCAACCTCCTCTTTTATCCTGGATGGCATGGACTGAGAGACATTTTGACTCTGTTTTCCCAAACTCCTTGACAAATAGCTCAGAAGTCATCACTGAGCAGGGATGTACCACAAAAGTGCCAGTTCAGCTGGCACTTCAGTACCTTCTGCCTGGTACTAAAGGCAAGCCTCAGACTGTGAGTGTCAGGCTAGTTCCAGCCTTGCGCTGCTTCTCTTAGGCAAGACAGTAGAATAATAACCAGGATTATTTTTAATGAAGACTGGGCAGGAGATGACTCAACCACCATAAAGTCTATGATATATGTGACATCAAGGAAAGTAATCTATATGAAGATGTTCATTTTATATGCCATTGTCACATATCTGTCATTTATTTATCCAGGTCCTTCAAGATAGACAAAAGCCTACATAAAACTATAGACCCACACAAAAGTAGAGAACATCGGTAACTGTCTTTAATCAGAAAAATGGTAATTTTGAAATTGCTGCTTATTTCTCTTCTAGTTCTGACATGTTTTCCATTTGGTCAGGAAGTAAAGAAGTTCCAAACAAATAGTCCTGTACATATTTCCTAAGAGTAACTTTTCTTCAGTATCTGTCTTGGTTTTATTATGCATTATATCATTTCAGGACAGCTGGATTGCGGCAGAGCAATTCCATAGCCCTGCGCCAGATAAGCCCAGTGTGTGTCACACGCTTGGCTGTAGCTCATTGCTGTGACATTCTGACACAGCCCCACAGGATTTAGTGCTTCGGGGACCCTGTCAGAGAAGTGATATTTATGCCCAGAGGAGAGGGATGGTTGTAGAGAAGGTTTCTAATGCATGGCTTTTACTCACAACCCCAACCCACTTGAATTTCGTGTCCCTGGGTGGAAATGTTCTGGTGAGGGCACCTTCTTTCACCTGAGGGCAAATGAATGTGTTATAATAATGCTGGAATTATTCTGAGCAGCCAGGAGGTCAGGAGGGAGGTCTTCATTTCAGAAAGGGAAATACTATTATACTTGTCATTGGATGATTCCTTTGATTTCTTCACAGGATCTGTGAGAGGTCCCCTGATGCCAGAATCCTTCAGAGGCCTTGGTCTCAGTAATGCCACTTAGATTACAAGATAACTTGGAAGCAACAATTGCTCCTTTGACCTGAGCGTTCAGCCACACATTCAGGATTTTTCAGGGTGTTCCACTAGAAAAAATATGTGATGAAGGCCAGTGACTCTTTGAAGCAGACCTATGATTTTTTTTTTTCAGAGAACACAGAGCTGTTTCCCTGAATACTGGAGAAATTAAACAAGAAGGAGCAGCATCTTTGCTCACAGCTTGTGCCTCTATATGCTGGTCTGCCATGTTGAAAATTCCTCTCACATGCTGCTTCTCTCTCTCCAGCTTTTCTCAAGTCGCTCTACAGACAAGTAGAGCTGTGGGCTGCCTCTGTCTCATGCACATACAGGTACACAAGCTCATTGCTACCACAATAACAATGTACTCTGCCTCTGTTATTAACGGTCTAGAGTGACTTTCATATGGCTTTGTTTTGGGCAGGACATGTGCTGACAGGTTATTCTAGCATCTTTCATCACTGATGGTGGTTATGCTCTCCAGTTTGAATTCAGCTGTTGTAATAGTTATTACAGGAACTGCCCTTGGCCACTGTTTGCAAATCTGTTGAAAGTAAGCCCCCAAACTGGGGTACTGAGGAGGTCCAGCCTTTTTGAATATTACACACATGCATGTTTTGCAGACTGACTACTTCCTTCAGCTGGCAGGATTTTCTTCAAGGACATTCAGTTTCTTCCTACAGTTATTTTTATTTGTTAACATCCAAACATTTAGCAGCATTTCATTACGAAAAAGCTGGAAAAGGGCAGCTGGGTCACATCCCTCACATTGAAACCCCTTATCTCCTTTGATTAGCAGAGTGTAAGATAATGTATGTTTTGGTTTGTTTTTAATGAAAACTAATAAAGGTTATGCACATTCTGATCTGACTTTGGTACAGTAATGAAGACACATTGCTACCTGAGGCCTCACTGGATCACCAAAATAATTTTGAAGGCAAATATATTTTTATTAATATAAGGGATTTTGTTTGTACAGTATTTCTGTGCTATAATATGTTATTAATACAGTGTGTCTGGCTTCACAGGTTGAAGCAGTATATTTTCCATAGTTTTACCTGGTGTTGTAGTATGGCTTTTGTTTCTAAATCTATGTTCGAAAGAAACACTAGGAAGAGGTATTTCTGTTCATGACAGGGCATGGGTGGTTTTGTTAGAAAAAAACATGACTATTTACACTTGCAGTTTCTGAGCTGTTATACAAAAGTCTGAATCTGTTATACAAAACTCCCCTCCTTCCTACTTTCTAACTTACCTAAAATTTTATATGCAGCTGTGCTAGAAATGGGTTTTTTTTGCTGAAACAGAAGGAACATATTTATATCACTGTTGCCCCTCAACAGAGGGTACTGTCCATGGGACAGCTATTTATGTGTTCTCCTCTGAGGGAAACATGGAAGGAAACTATAACTTCAAGCAGTTATCTCAAATCTTCTGCTTTCACAGTTTCTCTAAGGCAGTGGAGTTCTAGTGTGATCACAGCTCCAGGTCCTCCTCCTGTGTAAATGGGATTTCAACAGACACCATTTGTTAAAGCATAACTCAGCACCCCCAGGCACACTTTTCATCAAGCATTGAATGGACAAGACAGAATCCCTATCTGAAGGAGGAAATGTTGACTTTTCATTCAAGTGTTTAATCAAGAAGTATCTGATTTGGCAATAAATCTGCTAACTAGTCTCTTTACTCCACTAGCACTTCAACTAAATTTAGTCACTCTGACCCCCAGACTATCCTGAGTGCTCTTTGCAAGATTGGTAGTACAGAAGGAATTGATTTGCCATAGTTTGGTAGTTACGATTTCATTTTTCATCATGAAATCTCAATTTTTGCAGAGGCATACCTCTTCCCAGATGGGACAAGTGCTGGGGATACTCAAAATCAGCCTAACTTTAGTTTGTCCTAAGAGGTCTATTGGACCCCCATCTGATGAGATGTCAACAGAAACTGAACAGCAGCACCAAGGGTTGACTCTAAATAGCTACAGAAACATTTACACCTGGCAGAGGCGCTTAGATAGAAATGGCACCTTCCAATTTTTTCCAGTTCTCACTTAATTTCTCCTGAAAACTCAGTGCGGATGTACTTGACCTGGTTTACAGTGCTGAGATTGTGAAATTCATGAGAATTCATGCATTCTGGATAAAAGAAAGTTGTGCATTAAAAACTCTCACGCTAACCATTTTTTTAAGGTCTTTCCCTATCCCTTCCTGCCCCAGAAATTTCCAGGTGTCCTACCACAGCTACAGGCCTGCAGATCCTCTTCCCCAGGCTGCCAAGCAGCTGACAAGGCTTGGACATGTCCAGTGGTCCTCTGAGAGGACTGGTCTGTTTTGGCCCTTCCAGCTCGGGGCAGTGCTCCCTCTGCTTTGCCCTTTCTTTTCCTCTGGATTTCCAGGGAACGAGTTATAGTGGTGACAGCCGTTTCTTCCACAGCTCATCCATACATGGGAAATGCAGGGAGCCAGATGCCAGGGTTTCTATGTGTTTTAGTATATATGTGCAAGGAAGTTTTTTCTTTGTAGCATAACTGCTGGCAGAGTGGAAGAGTCAGGTAGGATTAGTATTCTTAGCCTGCGCTTGAGTAGAGATGGAATAATTCTTCATAAAATATAAGGGATGGGATTTAGTGGATAGTTGAGGGTATATCTTAATTAATCTCTCTGCCAATTAAAAGATGGAAGTTCTAATTAAGATGACCCCAAAGCAATTATTCAGGCTTGTGTATTTACATTAATTAGACTACCAAAGCATTAAGAGTAAGATTATGACTTTGCAGAAGACACTAAGTTCATTTTCCATGTTGAAGTACCTCACTACCTAATATGTAATGAGGGGAGATGTCACAATCCTTGCACCACTTCCACACACCGTTTATTTTTTCCCTCAGGACTTCAGCTGTAAAATAAAATTAAGAGAAAGTTGTTTGTGTTGAAGTGATGGGTCAGAACCTTCTTCCTGATGATGGGGAGGATTGGTGTAGAAATATTTGTCATGTGAAATGGAAGCCCTCTCCCAGGACAACTGCTTCTTTTCACTCCCACTCTGGTATAAACCAAACTAAGACCTAATCAAGTATGATATAACTACTGCTATTTAGCATATGCATTTGTGGTTTATTCTTTTCTAAAGCAAACCTAATCTACTCATAAAACACTTAATTACCTTGGTGATTAAGCAGTCGAAGTTAACACCGTAAATGCAGTTAGCCTCCCCCCGCCCCCACTCTACACCGTGGCCCGTGGGCCATGATTCAGCAAGATATTCATGCAAATGCTCTCAGCAGACAGCTTGGGTGATTCAAGGAAGGCAAATGGTTTAGGAGATGGATTCCCACAGCAGAGAGTTTGTTGAACTATGGTCTCAACAGCCCTAAATTGATGAAGTAAGTTTCCAATGGTCCCTGTTGCGAATGGGTGATTTAGATCACTTAAAGGACTACTGTCAAAGTTATTAGCAGAAGTGGTTTTAATATGATGTAAAAGTGTGACTTAATAAAGTTCAATGGCAGGGTTCACTCTCTTACTGTACTGGGCAATCATTTGAGCAATGACTCAAAACTACCAAGGTAGAGTCAAAGTTACAAAGTTACAAAGACAAAAATCAAAATTACCGAGACAAAAATCACAGTTACCATAACACAAGGCTATGCGTGATATTGGTCGCTTACCACAGACCTGCTATTGGTGAAAGGTCTCTCTGCCTCGAGGAGCAGCCTTGAGAGGTGTCGCAGCTCAAGGGGAGATCACCACCATGCAGCCAGGCTGCTTAGCAGGAAAAGCTCAAAGAAGGCTCACTTAGGCTGTCGTATTTATGGAATAAAGTGGCTGGCTTGTTGGCAAATTCCATGCAAAGGTAAAGGTTTGCATGAGACTCCTTGTACCCATAACTTTCTTTGTTCCTTGATAAATGAGTGTTGGAAAAGCCACCGCTATTGAGGTGTTAATCACATGATTTATGTTCCAAGCTCATATGCATTAATGTTCACCGTGTCACTCTGCTCCTTTGTGGGTTTTCAGAGAACAGATTGGAACTAGAGAAGTTCTTGTCCCAGTTACAGCTTAGGCCTTTATCTCCTTTGGAGCCTGTACCAAACTATCACTAGTTTGGTTAAGGAGTCAGGTGGATCCGTCACAGTACCAAAGTTTACTGACAAAAAAAATCATGACCAGCATTTTCATATCAGTCTGAATCAGTCATTTCAAAAAATTATGTTACTTCTACGTGGATGAACATTTCTAAACCATCAAATTATTCGAAAACCTTTCAGTGTGTTTGGAGTTAGTGTTTATAATTCTACGCATCAACGTTGTCTGATGCAGCAGAGGTGAACTCTGCTCTGTTAAAATGTTTTTGCCTGTCAAATTTATATTTTACCTGCTATAATGCTTTCAGTATTTTAGCAGAAAGACAGTCAAAACAACCTGTAACTGAATTATTGAGGGAATGAAAAAATACTGTAGATAATAAAATTATTTTCTACAGAACCACCTGAGTCAACATCATTTGACATTTAAACAATTTTAAATAATATATTATTGCTCTTGAAAAACAACAGGATGAAAATCAGAAAGGACTTGGAGCTCTGGATACATCCACTGGTATTTTTGCACTCAGGTATGCCCAGATGACATCCAGGGAGGACATGGGGAAGGAATTACATAGCCATTTTTCCTCAAAAAAGTGGAATCTACACAGGCTGCACACAAATATCAATCTGCCTTTGCTTCACACACATCTTAAAGTCTCTGCTATTTAACTTTTCATCTGCAAAATTTCATCAACCCATACAAAACCATGTCTACTTTTCATCTTCCAGTCACTCTAAGCACTGACATACACTGTCTTTGCTGTTTATCCTATGTCCTGGCCTAAAAAGTTGGCTTGAAATAAGGTAAAAAAGAAAGGTGCCTGGAGATTGGCGCAGCCTTACTGATTAATCTCTGTGTGGTTCTATAAAGTGTTCTGAAGACAGAATCTAAATCTGTTTACATTGAAAATGTCAGAACTGGACTATGTTCAATACATTATTGGACTGTGGGCATTATATCAACAGGAGAGCAGGACCAGAAGATACTATTTTAGCTAGAGAATGCCTGGAAGGATATGGGCTGTATGGGCTGTAGTATCTCTTTTGACCCAAGCAGCAGAATTAATATTTCATGGTTTTGAGAGTATCCTGGTTAAGCAGGAAAAAATGGTGGCACTGTTGTATTTCTGTTTATTTATAAAAATGTACAAAATCTCACCTTCTTGAGCATACAGAGAAACAAGTGAGGCGGGCTTTTCTGTTTACAGCTCCAAACCTCTGTTCAGCTGCTACATTACCTCAAAAGCCTGCTTCTTTAATCCGTTGTCGAGGTCAAACCCAGGTGTTGCTCCAGCTGTGCAAAAACATCTGCTGCCTCACTCTTCCATGTGAGCAGCCTGTCATCCACACAGACATATTCACACATACCCCCTCCCAAAACAGTACAATACACAGAAGAAATTCTGAAACACAGTATATTGGCATTTTTATGATATCCTGTAGTTGCCTTTGGCTGTAGAAAGGACCATGTATCACCTACAAATACCTTAATGAAATGAAATTAACCCCAAACATTTTGAAAGTTTTAAACCAACCTGTAAATACAGAAAAAACAAGAGAAGATTTCCTTTGCAAGCCAGTAAGTTATTTACCAAAAACAAAGCCAGATTTAAATTTTCTTCTACAGAGTTAGAATCCCAAAGTTGGATACCAAATTCAGTCACTGAAGTGTGAAGAAAAGAGATTTTAGTACTGCTTTAGATGTACGTTTCAAGCAGCCATCTTTAACTGTGGCATCACTTCTGTCATCGCCATAATGTGTGAGTTTGTGTATAAGTGTATGTACAAACTAGATTTCTTACTGAGTCTAGACAGTGGAAAAAAAAGTCTCTGCTGGCATGAAATGCTCAGTTGCATAATGGAAAATTCCACAAACAGCTGGGATTTGCTCTTCAAAAACATCCTATGCTGTATTCAAAAACACTTTATCAGTTTTCAAAGATAATTTTTCAGATTTCTTACTTTGCACCTTTCTAAGATATATGAACCTCTTTTTATTTCCTCCTCTTCCTTCCCATTTTAAAGTTCTGGTGGTATATTCAGCTTCCTACCTTCTTTTCCTAGAGGTGATACTTCCACCCTGAACATCTGTAAGTAATGCCGGAGAATTATCAAGGTTGCATAATACAGGGACAAGCTATTTCACAGTTGAATAGATCTAAGCTCTCCAGGCAAGAAGGTAATAGAAGTCATGGCCATGAAGTGACTGGGTTCCTCCTTGGGGGAAAAAAAATCCATCTTTACCCAAAGATGAAGAAAAATACAGCAGAACACAATTATGTATATATTATTCTCATAAAACTTTTTGTTATAGAGATGAAGGGAAGGGGGAGAGGGAGAGAGAGAGAGAAGAAATGGTTTTTACTGGATTGTATATTATTTGATCTGCTATGGTGATCTGAGAAAGAAGTGAAAGATCAGGTGTTTAATAATTCACTATAGAAAAAAATATTGCCTTTATCCCATAGCCAATTTACTTACCAAAATTAATGCACAGGCACTTTAACTTTATAACATGGAATACCTTAGATCACATTTAAGTCTAGTAAGCTTTACCAGTATTTTTCTTTCACAGTTGGATACAGACACTGTCAATCACCTTATGAAAAAAGTATATTGGAACACTGCATTCTGTACAGAAAA
This sequence comes from Phalacrocorax carbo, assembly GCF_963921805.1. Lineage (NCBI taxonomy): Eukaryota > Metazoa > Chordata > Aves > Suliformes > Phalacrocoracidae > Phalacrocorax > Phalacrocorax carbo. The sequence goes on along the minus strand of NC_087523.1, from coordinate 14,153,283 downwards.
CCATGTGGCTACATAGCAAGAGTGCAAAACATATTCACCTCAATTTTCTTTCTAGTAAATTAATGCAAGTCTTTGATTTTAATTCAGCTGTGTTTTAATATATCAGATGAATCTGCCTAGATAGGGTAAGGAGGTCCAGGAGTGGTAGCTCAGCCTCTGGGAGGGCTGTTACCCATGTCTTACATCTAGAGACAGGACACTGAAAGCAAGTCAAGGGTCAGAAGAAAGGCTTTGCACAACAGTCAGAGACTTCAGTTTTAAAGAAGCTAGTGAGCTGCTATGGATGTTGTCTTGAATAGAGCTAGTTGCCTTTAGAGAGTTCATATAGTCCTTTGAACAAGAATAAGGCAACCACATGCCTGGCACCACAGGCCCCTGGAATGAACTTACTTGTTCGGTGGTGGCTGGGAGGATGTGATCCCAGACCCAGGAGCCCTGCTGTGTTCTGTATAAACACACCAGAGATGGGGTCTAATCCCATAATATCATGAATATTTTCAACAAACAAAAAAATATCCAACCTGACCTGCACATTCCACTCATAGCTAATCATCGTAACAGGAACTGCAGTGCATTTGTCATTTTTCTTGAAGTCTGCAGCACATAAGTATCACTTATGTCTTTGCTCTTTCATATACTAGCTCTCAAACAACCACTCACCACTGCGATATTCCATTAGTGTCATGCTGGGAATGGAACATGTTAGTGCGTTTTATAACTTGACTTTGAACCAATGCCTCATCGCTAGTCTTACTCTCAAGATTACAGTTCATCTCACAGTCAGAAGGAAAAGTGGATGCGACGCATTTCAGCATTTCCCCTGCCTATGCAGTTAAGCTAGCTGCTGGCTGACACCCAGCTGCTTTGATCCCGAGCGCACGGTGAAGTAGTCAATACAGTCAGACCAGGGTACAAATCATGACTTGGTCAGTGTTTTTTCCCTGCTCCTTGCTTCCACAAGGAGCAAGTAACTTCACACCTGCTTGTTAAACAGCTTACTCCCTGTCAAGGATACAAAGAAGGAATTATCCAACTCTTTGCTTCTTTGACCTGCCTCCTATCTGAGCCTGTGTATGTCCGATGGGCTCAGTGACAGCATGACTGAGCAGCAGCCTAAGGAAAGGCAACTTCTGTCCCATAAACACCTCTCTGTTCTGGGTTATAACAACACAATCCAAAGTGAATATCAAGTGCCTGTAATAATTATTATTTGAATGTTTACCTGCTCTTATTTGGGGGACTGAAGATACTCTTTTCAAATACTGAATACACAGAAGAGCAGGATTTATAACCGTTTAATCTCTAAAGTGCTCTGCTTCCCTTTTAGAGCTCATCTGGCATTTTCAGAGACTTTAGTGAAAAGTAGGACTACTAATCTCTGATCAAAAGGGTAGGAGTCAAATCAGAATCTGGATTTCAGTCTTACTTCTTCATTTTCACATGTGTATTTGTTATTCATTGGTCTCTGGTCAATCTTAGAGGAGAAAGATGACTTAATCATTTGATTAATGCTCTGGTTGTTAAACATTTACAGATCTCAGCATTTATCTCCATTCCCTTTGACCACTGAGTCATACAGCTTATATTTTTTGAACTTTGTACCTTTTTTTTTATTTTCAGTAGAATCTTCTTTCAGGAGTGGGGTAATTAACTTCAAAGGGACTGACTGTGGAGAGCAGTGATTGACTGTCTGGGGAAGGGGGGATGTAGCTGGTATGGAGACAGGGAGAGCAGCAGGGCCATGGGGCTGTGGTGTGATGTTGGCAGGAAAGCTGAACTGACTGCTGCTAACAGGAAGGAGGGACTGACGCTCACTAAACCACTTGGAAAATCTGTGCTGATGACCTGAGTAACATGAGTAAAAATCAGTGCCTTTATCGACATTTTTCTTTTTTTAACATGCACCCATTTACTCTTATTCACACAGTGATATAATGGATCACAATGCCAGGACTGAAAGGAAAAGCAGTAGCACTACAGACTGTCATTAGCTGCCATTGTTTCCAAAGACTTTGTGTGCATTCTGGTAAGCAAAAAAGCAAGCCGCCTGCCCTCAGAAATGGCTTCTTAAAAGGGAGACCATTCAGAAATCCTCAGGCTTATCAGATAACACTCTGAAAGGAGCTTCACTGGCTTTAAGTGAGAGGAAGGTATTATTCAATATGGTTAATGATAGCAGAATGTCGCCCATAGTAAATCAGAAGGCAGTCTACTCTTATTAATAATGAGGAATAAAGACACGTCTAGCATTTGTGTCAAGTTTATCTGGTTCATCAGTGACAGATCTAGCACTGAGGGTAAGCGTGTGGCATTCCTTCCATGTTATTGCAAAAGACCTCTTGGTAACCATTGAGACTTAGCTCTAATCCCCATCGCTTTGTCCTGTACATGTCTACCAAAGTGGGAATAAAATGCTACGAAATCCAAAATGCAGCATTTTATAGCCTCTTTCCATTACTGTAAATCATTATAAAGAATGAAAGCAAGGTTGAGTTGGGTCCAAATTGACTCAGAAAACATTGTCAAAACATATTCTGCAGTAATAAGGACAGAGAAAGAAAAAAGGACTTTTTGTTAGTTCTCATTTATTTAATGATGGTATAAACCCTGATCTAGCTATGTTGTGTGTCCGAAAGGAATCATGCATGACCAATTTTTGCTCTCGGAAGAATTCTACCTTGTGGCTACATTCTGTTTGAGATGATTTCAAGGAATACTTTTATCACCTACAGGCTTTTCAGTGATTTGTTCACTTATTGAACAAGTGGGGAAGAAGAGATAAAAGACTTCGTTAATGCATAAAGTAACCTTCCAAGAAAGTCAGGATTCATATAGGACATTTAAAGGCTGTGCAGGCCTTTTCAGTGAGTATGAAGGCATCCCATGCTTCCCAGTCATCTGCTGAAGAGCTCCCAGACTCCTGAAGGATATTTCTGCCACACAGACACTTCCATTATTAGTTTTCAAATCAGCTCATGCAGCCAAGTGAAGATACAGCCTGCTACTATTTACGTATCCCAGAGAAATGGACAGGAATGTCCTAGCCCATGTTACAAGGACTATCAAATACAAAAGCATGAAAAGTCTAGACTTAAGCCAGTTCCTTGGAGTCATCCTCAAGTGAAACAGGCTAAGTAAGTTAAGACAAAATAGCCCTATATTTAAGGTGGTTTCTAGTAGTTTCTGCTGAACTAGTACTACTTTTATTGTTATGCCTCTGTTGGCCATTGTATTTGCTCCTCAGCTCTGCAAAGATGGCTGTATTTGCTTTTCACAGTGCTAGTTACCGAAGTTCATAAAACTCAAACTATGTACAACCAAAGACTTGCTTAAAAGTTTTACGACCTTAGATTATCCCTAATTGTACAGACCATTCAGGCCTGTATAGTAGAGGTGAGGCACTAGTCTATTTTCAACTGGAGAGGCTTTTTCTAGGGTAGAATTATACAACTGATATAGGTTTTTTTTATGCATACTTGAGACTCTGCTTTTATTCTTCATCAGTGTAGAAATTCATGACATATATAATACTCAATGTAAACAATGGAATAAATTGTAGTTCCCAGTAATAACCAAAATGAACATTCATATAAATGTCTTGAAAACTAGCCCAGATTTCCCACAATAGCCACATCTGTAGGGGGAAAAAACCCCAATGGTATGCATTTGCTATTTTATGTTTACTAGTTTCCTGTACTGTATGTTTGATTCAGTAGATAATTGATATTTCAGAATTAAATCCTGCTGTAAAGCAGGAAACAAAATCATTGTACCTATACCCAGAAACCCATGTGTTACATGTATTAGCTCTCACAAAATCTAAAAATTCTTATATTAAAGTCACGTATTTCCTCTTCCCCTGTGCAGACCAAATTAAGGCAGAATGGGAATCTGTAGCACGTTATTTGTGGAGTGTTGAAGCACAGCGTGTTGCTTTAAAAATTTATTTGTAAGATACAATTTGTTAATGCACGACTCTTTCATTATACATTTTAATAGCTCTCAGATAATACAATGTGCTACCTTTTGCGCTTTGCAGCACTATGTAATACTTAGAATACTTAGAATGTGAAAACCATGTCAGAGTGAAAACCATGCTGATCAAAATTACAGAAAGATGACCCAGGTTTTTAAATAATACAGCAAGTACAGAGCAGCCTTGCAATTGCTGAAGACAATTACCAGGCTAGTTCTAAGGAAATACTTTCAGTTCAAGATAGATAACAATAAGGTAATTTTGTCTTTTCTTTTCACTCCTACCACTCAAAAATACCATAATATTCAAAATATCTCAAGATCTAAACAGAAGTGTAATATTTCAACTGTGTTGTACTGAATGGATGGGAATTGTAGATATTTAGCAAAAACAATAGGCCCAGGTACAACCACTCTATCCTATATGCTATGACAACTATGTTACTGACACATACGTCTAAACAGTTGGTTGAGACTCTATAGCTAGACATTCTAAAAGATTACTTTAAAGCTGAACCTCTTACTAAGACTGAAGTTTTCATTAAAACTGTTTGAAAATAAGCCTTTGAAAAGCATATCATTCCTTGCCTTTCTCCCATTCCTTTTTGAGAGAGAAATCAGAAGAGAGGAGGAGCAGACCTACAAACAGAAAGGTGATAAAACTGAAAATAAATGAAAAACAAAATTTTCTATTTTTTTTCACCAAAATTCCTTGTATATTTTGCAAACCACTTATAAAGGCTAAAAAAAAAAAGGAGTTTACATGAAAATGTAAGAAAGGAATAACTTTTTTATAATAGATTCTACATCTTTTTTGTAATTGTAAGTGGGGAGCAAAAGAACTGAGAAACACTAAAGGGAGGAAGGGATGCTGTCGTTTTCCATGAGTTTTGCTGCTGGGTGTAGCACCAGTTCTTGCCATTGCCTTTTCTCTATCCGCATCTCCATGAGCTCTGAGGACTCTGCAAGCTGCTGTTTATTTCTTTTAAACTAGGAGAACTGACCGCAGTTTCTATTTCTGATCACCTTCAGCCTCCACCAAGGGAATGAAAACAGCAATAGAACAAATCCTGTCCATACTAATGTAAAATTCTTTCTATATGTTTTAAAAATGAAATTGTAAACATCTCAAAATGTTTGCTCAGCCAACACATTCACACATCTTTTACTGACTGACATTACCTGGGACAAAAAGCCAGTTAGTAGGAAAGGCTTTAGAAACCCTTCTGAATAATATTCCTCACAAAACTTCAGTAAGATGATGCAAAATAAACCAAAACAGAGTTCAGGTGAACAGGGCACATACCTCAGTATAATTTTTTCATGTGGCTATATGAATCCTGGGGAGTTGGCCACTGGGGGATACATCTTTCAGCAATTTGGAGCATTTCTCAGGGGAAATATAATTCTGGGGGTTTTTTTTCCTGTTCTTTCACTATGACACCCAAGAAATTGCTCTGAGGTATTTCCTTTCCCACAGGCAAATGGAAAGTTAATATTTTATATGAAGATGAGCACAGCCCTCTGATGCAGCTTAATGTATTTTTTACAACTTAAAGGTCTTTCTATTACCAGCACAATGGGTCAAATTTGCCCAAGTGGAGTTGATGGTGACAAAGTGATAGGAAGGCTGGAACAGGCTCAGAGCAAGGTAAATATGTGGAACAAATGGGAACTAAGGGAATGGCTTCTCTGGAGGAAGTAAACACATCTCAGAGCCTCCTTTAATATTTTAATGTTTAATCTGGGTAAGCAAATGGTGAAATCAGCTATGAATTGTATGGCATATATTTAATGTAGGGACAATGACAAAGTCTGAAGAATCTGAGCCTTGCTAACTACGCACGCAATCCTCTTTAACATTCTCACCCATGCTTGCCAACATAGGCAGCTGCATTTCTTTTCCTGTTTATATTTGCAGCCAGTTCAATCCAGGGGCAGCAAGTGAATGAGAAGCAACCAGGAAAGTGCACAGAGAAAATGAAAATACAAGGGAGAAACACATATTCTTTTTTGTCTTCCAGAATCAAACTTCAAAATTCCCTAAGGCTTTCTGGAAGTGAGTAGATATATGTAGGTGGTGCAAGGAGTTTCAAGGTCAAAGTTGCCACAGAAAATGAGGGTGAGCTCTTGGCCTTTCATGTGCTTAATACCTAGCAGAGATGGGAAAGGCTCAGGTAAGCCAATTTGAGCCTCATGGTTTCAATCAGATGATTCTAGACCTAGGTATCCAAGAGGCATGAGGAACAAAGTCTTAGGTATAATTCAGACTGGCTGAATCTGGACATAACTCTTCTTCAGTACCTAAAACACATTGTTTTCTTTTGCTGTCAAGAGACTGCTTTTGTCTTTTTTGCTGGTAGAGTAAATTGGTCTTCCACCTCACTCAACACCCTGGCATGCACATTTTCCAGATGAGAAAGGGATGAAAGAAGTACCTGCTATTTTCTCTGCTTGCTTATTAGAAGATGAGCACGTATGTGCTGAGGTGCTGGATTTTAAGCTGCCTTCTGATAGATGTTGTCAGTCAGCCAAAGACAATGCAAAGCAAAAGTAAAATACTACCTCATTTAGCTGGCAGAGTGTAAACTGTATATTCATACACTTCACTGAATGTACGTGAATATGCAAGGTGCTAAGCAACAGCAAATTCCTCCTGAAACCTTTAATCTGCACAGATATAGTATTTAGGGTATATAGAAGGCAAATTAGATCTAGGTAGAGACTGCAATTAACAATCTCCCCAAATTCCTATTTCTGTTTCACTGATCCTTTCCAACCTATCCCCTATGAGAGGATAATACCATATTTTGACTTTAAAGACTCACTTTTTCTGTAGGGCTATTTGTTTTTAAAAAGAATATATTTCATGTCAGGGAATTCAATCATTTGATAGCCATTGCAAAGAAAGTGTAAGAACTATTTCTAGGCTGAAAGGAGATGGATTTAAAGCAATCACTGCTCCTTTTTCCTCAGGAATCTAATTGTATAAATGTGGATTTTGTAGAAACATACAGTCGAGGTGTGGAGGTGGGAAACTGTATGTTCTTGCCTAGGGAAACAGAAGTGGCATAAACATTTCTTCTCATGAATACACTTATTCCTGTACCATTGTGTCATATTTATCCTTTTAAATGTATGCATTCTTTGGAAACTGAAGTAAAAGGTGCACTTCAATTTCCTGAGGGAAATATTAACTCCTTAGTATTCTATTTGTACTTTGAGGTCTGGAGATAAGAGAGTGTTGTGTTAGTACGCTGGTGTTTAAAAACATTTTAAAACCAGCTCTTCATTCAGTCAAAGCAGTAATAAAGCTGCACATTATTAATCTGAATTTTCTTCACAAAATGAAGTAAAAATTTTTATTTCAATTTTATAATTTATAATCAACTGGAAATGCGGGGCGGGGGGAGAGAATAGCATTTCTGGGTTGGACAATGACATGTCTGAGGGCCCCCGGACATTTGTCATCAATGGCCAGTTCTGTGAATTGTTGCAAATGGTGGTTTCATGGTAGGCACGGTCCTGCCCCGTGGCCTTGTGAATGGTACTGGTCTAGCAGTTACATGGTGGGGGTAGGCACCCAGCCTCACCCCCATAAACTGCCCAAATAATGAGGATAAGACATTCTGTTTGCCTAGATCAGTTCTTCCTCTCTGAAAGTGGGAATAAGGCTGCTCAGCCATCGAGGAGCTGTGACGCTGGAGGGGTACTCGGAGGACAGTCTGTGTACTTAGTTAGATGAATAGTGAGTCAGTGGGGCATGGGAAAACAGCTGTCACATTTATCTTCTTCACACTAGCAACTGGGAGTCATTACCAGGATCCTAGTACACCAAAGGATACTCTGAGCAGAGATGATCCTCATTTATTTGTCTACACATCCTTAAAGTGTTGCTTTGTGGTATAGATTACTGGCACAGAAGGAAAAGTTTGGGCTTAAATTATTTTAGAGACTGTTTAAGTGCAAGAGGTTAAAGCTGATTTGTTCATTTCCAGTATCCTCTTTCTCATTGTACCATAGGGAACCTGTTTTTGTGAGCCAATCATCATTTTTCTTAAACATATAGAGAAATTATAAAGGATAATTATATCTCAGGGGCACCTTAATTGTCCCAATTACTTGGCTAGTTTTGACAGTCAGATCTGGTGAAGGGGGGGAAGGGCGATCTGTAGATATAAGACAACATTTTATGTGGTACTTGGGCAATACTCATGGTAGAGCTACAATAATCACAGTATCTGCATTTAAAAGTGTACTACATGCAAAATAAAACTGGAGAAAAAGAGCTTTAGTGAATTTTAAGAAATCCTTTACCCAGTCAGCTTTCTGCATGAGATATACAGCAGTAGCACTAAATCAATTATAAGTAAGCTGCACGCGACCAAAATTGGCAAATTCAATTTCCCCCACATTTCATTATAGCTTAGCTGCTATAATGATAGATCGAATTAAGCCACCTTCCAGGTATAGTCATTATCAAATATAATTTTACTTTTGACTATTTTGGGTGAAAATTAAACAATATATAATTGTCCTAGATCACTGATGAGGTTACCTGTTCTGGTATTATAGGCAATGTAAAACCCCTGCCACCATATTAGGGTGCACAGGTATTAAAGAGCAATTTCAGGTTCTTTTAGGCATAACGGACATTCTTTGGTGTCAAAAGATTAAAGCCAAACATTTGAATTCATAGTTCTAATGCTGGCTTGAATAAAAAAAAAAAGAGAGAGTGCAGAAACTTCCACTCTCTGCCACTTCTGAAAACGCAGCAATTAGCCTGTTCTGGTGGAAGGCTCTGGTGTTTGTATGATTTCAGGAACATGGTTATTGCTGAGCACATCTTATATTCTGTCTTCTAGAGGTGCTTTCTTGAACTGAGGCCATGGTTAAGTGTGTAAATATAAATAGAGGCCTTCCAATTTTCTTGCTCAAATGCTGTTACACCTGTAACAATGTTTTAATATCTTGCCCAAATCAGTAAAATGTTACTGTCATCGTTACACTATCAGTTGCATAAAAGTAATTGGATCATATATAAAATTGATGGTCTTTCATGAGGTTATCCTTTGGGGTAATCAGAGAGGAGACAACCATAAATTAAAAGAAAACTTTAATCAAATTCCCTGGTCCCTAA